>NW_020799804.1:0-33828 GCF_003590095.1 Trichoplusia ni
TCAGTTCCACCTGGAAATAAAGTTATCGTAGTGATCACTGCACTTTCTTATTTGAAAAAAAGGCACTGATTGACAGGTGGCATGAGACATTGTTATGTAGCCTTGGCATTTTATCCTAGACAAAATAGATTATATACATTTCTGAACAACTTACTTCTCTGGTTATATCATTCATAAGCTCTTTAAGCCCGTCAGGTAACGCGAGCTTACAATTATCTCGTATTTGCGGCGCAATCATATCATCCATTTTTGTAGTTTTATATAATTTATTGTCGACAATAATTTGACAACCAACAATTACACAAATTCTAGTAACTACTGTTTTAACCATCTAGACCATGCTATTATTTAAATCGTATTATGAATTAAGAAAAATTACAATACAAAATCCCTTTGAAACAAAAAAGGTCATAACGCGAACGATAATTCGCTTTTTTTTTAAATCTCTTAGATTGCTTTAACATTACAAGGAATTTCACCGAACTTCTCTAGAAAATTATTACAAAAGATTCTAAAATGGAACATCGTCCGTTGTCCATTATCCTGGTCTCCTCTTACTCCTTGTACTCAGCATTGCCGTCAGTAGCGTCCTCGACATCGGTACGAGCTGATTGTGGAGCTGACGGCGGTTTTGGGCTAGCTG
Source organism: Trichoplusia ni (assembly GCF_003590095.1). Classification (NCBI taxonomy): domain Eukaryota; kingdom Metazoa; phylum Arthropoda; class Insecta; order Lepidoptera; family Noctuidae; genus Trichoplusia; species Trichoplusia ni. Next base: position 644 of record NW_020799804.1, read on the forward strand.
GAAAGAGAACATAATTCACACTAAGAACAACAAGATAATGAAAATACATGTATGAATGATATATGTCATTGTGGCGACTTAGAAGAATGGAAGAAAGAAAACCCCTTTACTATAATACTCCAAAAAATAAGGAACAGGTGAAGGGGTAAATATGGTGCCTAGCATATGCCTTGACGTAAACTTGAATGTATACGCCTCGCGATGCATTCGTTCTGAGCCGTTCTAAAGTCTGGATCCAATATAATTCTTGTGGCATAGAAGTCATCAGGAAAGCAAGTGGTCGGTGCTTTGCATGTATTTGTGCCTGAAAACTTGTCTTTCGATAGCGGGTTTAGTCTTCAACGATTTCATAAAGGGTTGCTTGTCTGTCACCAGTTTTATTTTAATAGCAAATTTATGGCAAAGAAATCATTGTGTTAAATAGGAGGTGTTTAAGATACCCTACATATGTTATAGTTCTCAATGTGTGCTATTGTTATCTTATTTGATATCTTATTAACAATGTTCAAATTATTCATATGCATGCATATCTTATCATAGTTAAGCAGTCGACCTTAGTATTTTCTCACGATCGCAATATAAGGAGTAAAGCTATAAATAGCTCGATCATTTACGCCGCAATCGGTACGAATTTATTATTAATTCCTTTACTTTCAAGATTTACAGACGACCTTTTTTTAACATAATTTAAAAAAAAGTTATCTATTAGTCCTGACTTAAACGTGGAACTGTCAACTCAAAATTCCAAGGTTCAATGAAAGAATAAATCATATATGGCGACTACATTAATATGACGAGATGAGTACTGTCCGCATTGACAGTACTGGACAGAGTCGAAAAAAAAAAATACTTTGAAAGAAACCCATCACCTCAAGTAAAATGAACGTGAAACAAAGAAAATATTTTTATATTCCGTAACTTTCACACAACGCCATCTAGTGTCAAACTAAGCCAACTATTGAAGGAAGAAAACCTTTTTGCTCTTCAAGCTTCAGCAGCTTCATTTAATTTTGCCCTACAAAGATGAGTTACTACTTATGTATTCCCATACCTGGCAACTCTTCCGGGATTTCGAAGGGACGAGGCGGCGTGACTGATACCTCGTCATCTTTACTTAGCCCCGGGGCCTCTGGGATTTCTGGCTCGTCATCGTAATCCACTATGATGTGCGCTGGAGTCTGTTGACGTAGGAATTTAATATACCGAATTAAATATATAGAATATTTGACAAAAAACGATTTTTTTTTTGCTTAGGCGGGTAATCCTTATGGAAAGCCACCTTCTCGGGGAGGAAGTGGGTAGTGTCAGACTCTTACTGACTAAAGCTTAACCGCCGTACAGCGTCCCCGTATTTAGTAGGTGCGCGGGCATGAACAGCATTTCAACACGCACCGACTGCGGGGCACCGTCGGCTTATAGATGCCGACGGCTTCGTTCGTTATGACAAATAAAAACCTAGCTATTCCGTCAGCTAGATTTGTAAAATACGAGTTTTATGTATAATATAAATTTATATTTTATATATAATAAATTAATATTGACCAACCTCAGCGAATGAAATTCTTTGGTAAGGCGATACATATGGCATATCTTCATCTTCGACCCGGTTCATTGCTGCTGAAGACTCAGACAGATATACTGTGAAAAATAACTATAACCTTAATTGTTTTGTTTTTATAAATGTTAGGCGACACTTTTTAGTCGGGGAATCAGGTCTAAGTTTCCCATAAATATATGTCACGATATTCTTTATCGTAAAATCCAAAAAGACAAAAGAAGGGTTCTGTTAATAAAGTAGACGGTAACACGCCCTTATCATGGCTTTGTACGAGTAAATGCAAGGCCGAAGGGGTTTAAGGAAATTTTTAAGAGGTTTAAGTAATCAAGGCTCTGTTTTGGATTTTTCTCTGGATTCTTATTTCAATTTGTCGAGAATTTAGTTTATAATATTTTTTTATTCTATGCTGTTTCCCAAAATAAATCGGACCTCGTACAGTCCGATCGATCAATCACGTTAATAGGAGGTAATATATAAGTAAGTTCCATAAAGAAGTAGTCACCGCGCATAGGTGGGCCCGCCGCCTCTGTCAGTGACGTCATCACACTGAACTGCCGGCATCTTGATGCCCTTGCTGGTTCCACCTATTTGTATCTTCTTCTTCTCCGACTTCTCCTCTAGATAGTCGTCGTCTTCTTTATGAGTCAACGTCATCATAGGATCGTAAGATAAACCGTGTTTTTCTTTAACCTCATTTTCAAACATTCCATTGACGTCATCTTCACGGACTTTAATTTTCTAAAAGTAAAAAAGGAACGTAAGTATGTGGATTTAGTATCGTGTACGCCGTGTAAGGCATAGTGCTTTGGATACATGTCTAGTTTTGTCCAGCTTGTGATAGTATATAGAAGATCGCGATTTTAAAATCACTGTCCTGAATATCTGGTTTCGAATGAGGATTTATATCTAATATTATTGTGAATTTTGAAACTTACAATAAGAGGACCAAGACTGATCTCTCGTGACCCAGCAATGTCCAGCGGTGGGCCTGGGATTCCCACTTTACGGCCAGGTTTCTTCTTCTTCTCTGTAGGCTGCAGGTGACGTAATACATTCCTTCGGACGTGGTAACCCCTGTAGGCTGCCTAAAATAGTAATTAGAGTAATATGAATTGTATTACATTCTTGCTTGTTTACTTGATGAAATCAACCAAAGAATGTACAGAAATCTTACGGCGATCTTTTTAGGTAATTTGTGATCTGTGTAAGCCGTTTCTGTCCCGGCTACGAGCAGTGATTTAATTATTAATTAACTTACTGCCTTAGGGAAAACTTTGTATGAAAATTGTAAAACTTATTAGTAGTAAATCTTAAATGACTCAGTCTCGCATATTTTTTAAAAGGACTTCAATAAAATCATTCAAAAATATTATTGTTTAGTTTCAGACCCAACCAGGCTCCTTAATTAATAGCTTACGTGGCGGAAAAGTTCCAATAATAATGTGAAATTGATTCCATACTTGGATTCTCTCCGTAGCTCTATGCAGGTCGCTCAACGAGGGTTTGGTCTTCTTGTACACTTCCAGCGTGTGCATGGCCGCTTTCCTCCCAAGCCTCTTCAGGATTCTCTGACATTCCCTGTGTTCAAATATGTCAGAAATATAGAATCTTAATCTAATACCAGATCCTACAATACAACTTCAGGATCTACAAACGCTTTTTTGTGACGCCGCTTATGATATGAAATTATGAACGCTTAGCAACGCGATGGTAAATCAATCAATAATTGCGATGAGAAAAGATCATAATTTAGATTTTTACGTTTCTTCATACATTTTAAATTATTTCAGTTTAACGCATGTAAGATCCGCTGGTGGTTTTACTAAAATACTTGTAACCAGTAAGTACCTTAATGAGCATGTTCTTCCTGTACCAATAGTCTCTGTGAGCGTTTCTCGCCACTTGACACACTTTGGCGGACAGTTCTTCATCCATAGGCACCTTAAAAGGATCTTCTTAAGAATTGCGGTTTCTTTGACCTTTTCTGAAAATAAAATGGATAAAATGTAATAATTTCAAGCGGCACTGGTGATTTTTTAACTGGTTCTTCACTGAGTAGGACCCCTGGTCAGTCAATGTCTCTAAATTAAATTGATTTGTATTATACTTCTGTAAATCTCATTACGCAAAAATTGAAGCTATGGAACTATTCTGTTACCTTTGCCTTCTTCGAGTTCCAGCCCTTCGATTTCAGTTTTAATAATGTTGGCTACTACATCCACATCCTCTTGCTGCAAGCCCACGCGCAGCAGATGTTCGGAGACTGGATGGCCGGCAGTCGCACAGGTCGTCCAGGATCTTCACCGCCAGGATGCCGTGCTCACGAGTGATCAGTAACGCTGACAGGTAGTTCGTTATGAAGTCGTAGAGTTTCGGCGGTTGCCAGCGTAACACCTAGGTGGAGTTAATTGAAGGTGTTTTTATATGTATAGGCATGTATTTATTGCTTCTTTCTTTTGTGTTAGTTTCATTGGAACATAAAACACGGAATCTTATTTATTCAATTAATGGTTTATGTAAGGACATGAATAGTCTAAAAATCTACAAGTTAAATGTAATATTTTGCGGCTTATTTGAAAATAATTGGTGTTCATTTTCAGCTTGGAAAAGGAAGGTGGGAAAGTTTAAACAAGTGGTTCATGATCATTTCCTCATTTTATATTGATGAAGCTTCTAAGGAGGTAGGTCCTTTATTTCGTCTTCTTTGTACTTATTTCTTTTTATTCACTTTAGTTAAGTTCATGAAAAGAGACGTGATGCTTTTCAGAGGCGTAGGTACATGGGGACACACGTCCAACATGCTCACACCTTGTTGAGAACTTCAGTTTATAATGTAACATGGGCATCTACAAGTGTAAGTAGTCTAGGGTTGTTTATTCTTATTATTACTCACCTCACGCGTGATATCCGACATTAGCTCCCGAAGCCCATTAGGGACAGAGAATACGTTTGAACAGCCGTGTTTTTGGAGCAACTCGTTCATTTTTATTCAGTGTTTTTCGTAATTTTTCTTCCGTCACCAACAACCTGCTGACAGTTCAAGTTCTTTACCAATAGACCATGATATAATCATCCTCTTTTCTACGAGCTATCATTGTAAATAGATCGTATATTTTTTTTACAATGGTATATTTTTTGTCAGTGTACTTTGATTACTGTTAGAAAAAAAATAGCGCGATTATAATTTGATTATTTCCTCTAAGGTGTAGAGGTATAATCAAAGTAATAAAATATTTATTGCCAAGCATAATAGGCGGCATGCAGTGCTATTAGCAAACTCCGTATAGTGTACCTACATATTCATAAAATGAAGTGTGAACATTTTGCATAAAATTTCCTAAACAGGAAAACTTGACTAGTGCTTATTATATTTGGCTATACCTAGGCGCAAAATGCCTTTTATTCGAGATATTGATTTTGCAAAATGATTTGTTGAACGGTGTAACGTTTTTTTTAACAGATACTCTAAGGATACTATAGTCACATATACGTCTGTCAGTGTCAAAACAAGTCTATCTGTGTAAAATTCGATTAGGGGTCATCTTAGGGGCGAAGTAACCTGCCCTTTTTCCCAGGGTGCACTACCGAAACGAAATACCGTGCTGCAATGGTGCTAAGGGGTTATTTAGACCTTAAAATGCTAGTTCATTTGATAACCTCAAATGACCGATAACAAAAATAATAAATAAATTCTTTGTTTTGATACATTTCGGTTATCTAATTACATTCAATGACATTAATGATCTAATTCTTTCTTATCTGTACAATGTTTGAAGTATAACTTCGTTTCACTCATGGTTCTCTTTTCCGACAGTCATGCGTCGTAATTTATAAAACAAAATTTATAAAATATTATAATTAAAATAATAAACTAAAGACGTATTGCATTATTCTTTGTGGAAGACCAGTGTAAGTTGACCTACCTGTAATCTTCAGATAACCTCGCAGACACCTAACAAGCTACTACAAGAGGGGAGGACAAAGATCTTACAAAACTGGCCAGACGTTACATTATGACTAATGTAAATTCACATTGGATTTAATAAATTATAATAATAATAATAATAATAAATCTTTATTTCAGACCAGGTCCATATAAAAAGTAGGTAACACAAAACATCAAAGAAATAAATAAAATACAAATTACAACACAGTGTGGGCGGCTTAACCAGTGTCTTAGCAACTGAGAGTCCCACCTATCAGTCAATACGTTTAGGACGCTTTTGGTGCTAGTCCGCACTCCGGTGAAGAATTGAAGCACTGCGTTTTCTGATGATGGCATTTAAAACCATCAGTGTGCGCCGTCAGCAAACATGCCCGAGGCACTGCAGAACCGCGGCAAACCTGAGCAGCGTCAAATGTATTGTTGTATTTACACGCAGGCGTTATACGTCATCCGGTATAATTTACCACAGAGACACGTATACAATGACTGGCAATAAGGCTTTAAACAAAGTCACTTTTACCGAATCATGCATGCCGAAACCTGCGGGCCAACATATTGCTTCTGACCGCCAGCGCCCTACGTTCCCTCCCAAAGTCTTTATCATCCTTCAAGTCCTCGGGAGACCCAGTGACCGAGATATCTTGAAATTCGAGACTTGCTTCAACTCGGTACCACTTAGGTGACAGGAACTGTTGCATAACTTTTTGTGCTAGCCTTAAATATCATAATCTCACTCTTTCTCGAATTGTATTTCAGTCCATGAGCCTACGGCAGAGAACTTCACATATTCTAACTAACTTTTTTAACGCTGCCATTGAAGGGTCTCAACAGTACCATGTCGTCTGCGTAGCTTATGTTGTTAACACAAACACCGTCTATGTGACATCCGACGCCGGTACTGTTGAGCTCACCAATAAGTCCGTTCATATACAGGTTTGAAGAGTCTGGGTGAGGTCAGGCCACCCTGTCTCACTCCACAATTCAACCTGTACACTGCTTGGATGACGCCCCAGCCCATTTCACTACATTAGTCTGATTGTTGTACCAATGTTTCAATAAGGACACAACCTCCTGGTTACAAGACGTTTCATCTTCCAACTTTTCCCATAACTTTCTGTAAGAAACGAGGTCGAACGCCCTTGACAGGTCCAAAAAGGCAAGCATACAACCGGGCGTCTTTCTGGTCACGTAAGTAACTGAAACAGTCTCCTTGAGGCACATGATAGCACTCTCTGTTGACAAACCTGTCCGGAAGCCAAATTGTTGGTCGTGGAGGTTGATATGTTTATTCAAGTGCTGGTCAAGCAGACTGATAAAAATATACTAGAAATGAGAGAAGGCAGCGGTTGGTACATATTATGTAAATTTGAATTTTGTCTTCAAAATTAGTTATTTTCAGCTGGTTTCAGTTTCTAGTCATATATACGCTGATTGTTGGCTGTTTGGTTAATTAAACGGTTCATAAACGCATATTTGAGATCGCTCATATTTTGCAGTCCTTTATCTCGAGGCACGCCGTTTTTGTTATAAATGCGAATATGCCTATTAGGTTTCTCACACTACAAGTAATTAGTCTAACTAAAAAATGTTATGGCGGCAAACTCTTAGTTGATAAGCTGCAGGTTACTCCTACAACCAATTTTCATTTTCTTTCAAAATACACCTACAGTAAATTTTATTTAAATTTGGTTGCTAAGTGGCGATTTTTAAAGGTCAACAAGATTACAAGACTTCATTAAGAAATAACTAAAATCAACAATCAACTTGTCTGTCTTGCGATAATCCGAGCTTATCGTGGTAAACATCAAGGGGTCTACATTCACCTTACAAATAAATAATAATGTTATTGCTATTGTAGAATCGTGACAACATACTATGGTTCCACCGAACTAACTTGGCGCTTATGAAAAGGGATAAAAGTTTGTTAGAACGAGATCAAAGTGTACAAGCCCGTTGAGCGTAACAGAGACAACAATATTTTGTAGCTCTCGTACTTACCCGATATGCCAACTTACACTGGCCGCACTGTGCCCATCGAGCGCCATCTCTTTTTGCAACGAGAGATGCAAACATGATACGAGATAAAGACAAATGATATAAGTCCTAGTCTAAATATCAGTAGTGAAAGGACAACGCCTTTAAGCTCTACAGCCCACATTAAAGGATTCCAAGGTCTTGGGAACTCGTGGTGATTCAGGATTAACCTTTTTGGTACCGTTTCTTGTTTAAAAGTCTTCCTGCTTGAACAACTTTAATTATCGTCTATTTGTTTTGTAAGCTGAGCAGCGGGGATAGATCCCTTGTATGAGAGAAGCTAGAATCATCAGCAAACAAAATTATGTGGCGGTATAAAATTCCTAATTTGTATAATTTACTGGCATATAATTGCTTTAATTTTTTTTTATTTGCTATAATTGACCACATTTTGAGAGCGTCGAGAGTAAAAACTTATTGCAGAATAAATAAAAATACCTTTTTTAAGTCGTATTTGTGATAAACGGGAAGTGAACTCGACACAACAGATGCTCAATGATACCATATTGTAAAAAAAAACAAGAGCGAACTATTTTATGGATGACAAACTGATACGTCAACCAACGATCTCTATGTCTGTTTTTGCACTTAAAATATTCGGACTCTCTTAATGGCGTTGTTTATTCAATAACAGTCCCTAAACATTAGGAAATAGGATATAAAGTAACTCCTACACCTGAACTTTACGGAGAACTTTTAAAACACCAATCCATATTACAGGACCCTTAAAGTAATTTAGCCAATTCTAAAATTAAAAGTTTTTATCGACATCCGTACCAATGTGATACACAAGATGGCTTGTTTGTCCTCTTGGCCGTATAAGGTCAATAAACTCCCTAAAAAAGGGTAGGGCTTGACACGCTTGCATGCACATTGCATGCATGCAACCGCATGCGAACTGAATTCGCGCGACTCTTAACAGAAACAGACATCTATACCCAACTGTCAAGGGCACTGATATTCTTTTATTTATTGGGAGTGGTAAATGGAAATGTTATAGTGTTTTGCCTGACGCAGTTTCAATATGGGAAAGTTATTTGTATTATTATATTATATGCATTTTCTCTTTATTCATAACCCGGCTACGTGCGACTAGGACTCGCCGTCTAATAGGCTAAATAAAAACAAATCGGTATTGTGACAAATAAATTTGTGGGCATTTAAACTCAAATTTATTTGTTACCCACATTACTTCGATTTTCATTTTTGGTATTTGCGGTAACAGAAATTTATATTGTGTGACCACGGTTCATGAGACATCTGGTTCTAGATGGACATACAGGCAGGTAGAGCTTCAACCATTAAGGTTCTTAATAAAAAATGTAATGTTACACTGTACTAAAGATATGTTTAAAACAAGTCATTCTTTTAAAATTGTAGTGAACATCCCTATAGCTTAATTAAATACAGATGCATCAAAATATTTGCCTTGCAATAGAGCTAACGTCGTAGTTTTCTATCTAATGTCTGATAAGATAGGTAATGTACACAATTGTAGATCCTACAGCCTTTCTATTAACAGCAAAACAATACCAAGACCATGTAACGTTTTCATGTATAAAACTATCATAATGTGGCTAACTTAACGTTCCATAGCTTTTAATAATAAGAATTTTAATTCTAATTAATTTGTAATCAATGCGAACTGATCTGATGAGAGATGGAGAAACCATATTACCAATTCGGAAGCATAGGATTATATATTGTCTAGGGTGTTAGTAGTTTTAAGGAAAACTCAAAATAAAATTAAGCTACTTACATATCGAATGGCAGGTGGCGTTTTGACCCCTGTATAACATGCCTTTACGTGGAGTCCGAATTGCTTTCATAACAAAAACATTAAGCTTAATATTTAAAGATTTCGCCGGGTCGTCCACCACACCAAGACCAGTTGAACCGGTATGGTAATAAAAAAACCTACACAGTATGTATTTCCTTACTATGTCCTACGGCTGACCGTTTCGAAAATAATTTTGGAATTTAATTATTGGAATACGGACCTTCTTTGGTCGCCATTTGTTTCCCTTTAAGTTATGAATGTTCTTCTTCGATATTTTTTGGGTGGCATACCTAAAGGGTTCAACGTTTACCCTAAAACTCAGCCTTGTGTCCATCTATATTGTATCTCATCAAGGGTGATAGATAGAGTGTTAAAATTTTCTTTTCTTATTACATCTCATATTAACCACCTTATTATACCGAAATAATGTAAGGTGGAAAATCGCGTTAATAATGTATCTATATCGAAATAATAAGCAATGTTTATGAAAGTTTTTATGACATTTATCGACACTGATAACAATATATTCTAGTTTAGTAAATGTTGCGTGACAATCGCGTGCTAAGCATATTGTCACGTTTCTTAGGTAATAAATTAAGCAATTTTGATGGGTCAATCCTTAATATGATGAATATATTCTCTATTAGTTAGCTTCTGTCTTTTGCTGTATTCAAAACTTTGGGATTGTCGTGGTAAACAAGTGTCATTACCAAATATAGTTTGCAATTAACATGTATACTTACCCTAGAGAAAAGGAAGGGATGCATTATTTAAAAGTTAGGTATGTGTAGGTACTTTATCAGTATAGGCACTTTATAAATTAAACAATATTGACGTTTTCCTGTCTAAAACCTCTTGGCGCCTACAAATTATCCGAAAACAACAATAAAAATCAGTTATACCAAAGAAATATATAAATAATTTATTTATTTGATGTTTTTTTTTTATTAAAATGCACATCAAGATTATCAACCTTATTTTAGGTACCTAAACCAATCCAGTTTGCGAGTTGAACGGTCACAAAACAGTTTGAAAAATGTCTTAAACAAAGTTGCGACGACTAGTTTTCTAACTCCTTCTAGATGTTGTTGGATATCTATTGACCTACATTATAACGATAGCTGATCCTTCAGAGATAACCGTGCAGTACACTCAACGGATTCGTTACTTCGTTATGTGATAAGCGGATCGTTAATTACTTAGATAAGGTTGAAACAATTACACGTAATGAGGTGTTATTGTTTTTTATCATTATGCTATTGCTTTCACATTTATTTTATTGAACGACAGTCGTTCTAAGGCATTCATTTATCTAAATTCGGATAATTTTGTAAACATTTAATTTATGGCAACACAAAATGTCTTTCTACTATACTACTACTGAGTCGGTTATCAATATAGTATTAATCTTTGTTATTATGGTTTTCAAATAGTTTTTGATATCATCAATGATTTGTTGCCAGATAAAAAATATATTTCATATAGGCCCGATTTTTCAATCGTCAGATAACTTTTATTTGAGGAATAAATATGGCCGTTTGACATATTTTCTATACAAAAGCTGTCAAAACGTCAAACATATTCGTCGAATAAAAGTTATCTAGTGATTGAAAAATCGGCCCTTAATCTTGTCAACTTAAAGAGTGGTTTTAGAAAAAGAAAAGTCTTTCATTTGTTAGCTGCTTTTAAAAATTGAAAGTGGACAAAAGATTTACCCACTTGATCCCATACTCTTCTGATTTTAAGGCACAATAATCTTCAAAACAAGACATTAACGTGTTCCGCTACGCCCCACCGTCTTTTCTGCCTACCTCGTTAACAACTTCCGGCTTAAGGAACCCATTCAATCGCGGTTTTGACCCACAATATATCGGGTATCATGCGGCTAGTATGTTTTATGATCAGCTTCGTTCCATTATCCATTTCTGACCTCCTATCTTTGAATACTTCGCAAAAAAATTGATTTGCTGCAAATCTATATACTCTACATTACACGAAAATATTTCTCCTAAGTCCTTACCTATACGTAATCATAAACCTGTGGCTAAATACCTATCTAGAATCTCCAACTTTAGTAAAAACGCTCAAATGTATGGAAATGACACGTCGTTTCGTTCAGTCTTAATTTTTTTTTTATTTTTTTTTTTATAATAAATGCGGACAACATCACATACATTGTTCTGAACCCAAAGTAAGTTGCGAAAGCACTTGTGTTATGGAATTCAGATACAACGAAGGTACCACAAACACCCAGACCCGAGACAATGTAGAAAATGTGATTTTTTACATTGACCCGACCGGGGATCGAACCCGGGACCTCGGAGTTAGCGACACCTTGAAACCGGTGCGTACGCCACTCGACCACGGAGGTCGTCTTAAATCTGTCCTTTTCATTTATTTCAGTATTTTCTTTCATTGCCTACGGTGTCAAAATTGCACTTGGCTGTTTTAGTGTTGTTTTAAGAACATTTTTTCCAAATATACACTCTACAACAACACGCGACTTTATTATCAAAACTATGTCATAATTGATTCATTATCATAAACATTGTGTAATATACTCGTAGTTAACGTGGGTTTTCCTTGTCTCTATGGAGTATTACCTATGTGTCATTGGCTTGTTAGTTAGTACATAATGCATGCAATGCTGACATTTAGTCTGATAAAGGCAGTAAGTCCCCAGCAATATACGTATTTGAGGAAAATGTTGGTACACGCAATCGTCTACTTTAGTATTTTTTATTGTTTACTAGCTGTTACCAGCGGCACCGCCCGTTACAAATCAAAAATGATCCCAAAAACGTAAAATCCGTATAAAAACTATCCATTGTGTTTATTATACCAAGTTTTGTTCAAATCGGTTGATTGATTGTTGAGTGAAAGAGTAATAAAGACCCATTCATTATTACAAATGTTGATACGCGTTTGATGTTACGTCTGGAATCAGGGTTCGATCCCCGCGTGGGACGCTTATTCTCTAGTACGTTTGTTCTGAGTCTCTCTTTGTGCAAGTGACACACAGATTATGTTCCTTAATGCAGGTCGATATTTATTTAAAACCCCCTTCTAATTGCCATTAGAATCTGTTAGGCATGTTAACTTGGCTTCACGAGGAAAAACTACAACAATTTATAAATTGAGACGGGTTTTTTCTATCAGGTAGTATCTATAGATGTTCAAAATATAAGGATAAATGTTTGAAATAGTCAGAAATGTGTAGTTAGAATTTGTATAAAACAATAGAAAAGTATTCCATAGACTCATAACCTTCAAAATATTAAAAACTCTAATTTAGTCTACAAGTTACAAATAATTAGTAAAGCATTGTTTATCTGTGTGGGTTGGTCACGCAAATCGAGCTCTTTTCTAATTGGGCTAGCCAAGGCCGCGGGACGGATGCATTGCCATCGTTTTGATACAGATAAGACAAATAATGTTAACATGTGTAATTATTTTAGTATTGGGGATACGATTTTTGCAATAGAACTTGAAACGTTGATTGCCGAAAGATCGCAATCATTAAAGAAATAAAAAATGAGTCCCGCATTAAGGAATATAATTATTTCTTTGTTTCTGAAACATTCGAGCTACATGAACAAAGACTCAGAAGAAACGTTCGAGGCTCACATAAATGATTGTCCTACGAGGACCGATCCCGGGATACGTCGCTCACAGTGTCAAAGTGGTCAGTAAAGGTAGTTAACATTGGAAAATAGGTACCAATTAATTAGGCCATTCGGATTTCAGTGCGTGTTTATTGATAGGCTTTTTGAGGCAGTATTGGAGGTTTGCATACTTTAGGTGTTGATTCTAGTTGCGTGTTACTAAAATGCCTTTGGAGAAGAACCGGTAACAATCTCCTATATGCTTGGTAATAGTCAATGTGGTCAGGATTTGTTTTCTTAACTTTATTGCAGAGAATATTTAGCATATCAGTTTTATTTGATTGCTCTTACCGGCCTGTGTTCCAGACTTCGGTTCATTAAACTTCTTCGATGACGTCATTTCCCTGAGACAATATTATTAATGTCGGTATCAATTTATTTAATTAACATATATTGACCTGTTTTCTTGTTTAATAACAATGGCCTCCTTAATTTGTTGTGGAAGAACAGGAGCGCATTCCGATTTTTTTTTCATACACTTGTTTTTATCTATGCATATCCGGTGGTATTTAGAGCTAAATATTTTACTATCTTTTTATTTTTTTGGCTAAGAATTCGAATCATAAAAAAACAGCTGTAGCTACACTTGATACCGTCGGTTTATCTATGTCATAAATAATTCTTCCTTGTTTTGGAAGGCACGTTACATCGGTCCCGGCTGTTATTGACACACCTTTGACAGGCGTGACGGTTATTCAGAAGCTAGAAAGTCTATAACCAGTCTAATCAAGTGTTGGCCAGGTAACTAGGTTCAGGAGGTCTAGCAGGCAGTATAGCTTCTTGTAAAACACTGGTACTTAATAATTCGGTTGGACTGGAAGCCGACCCCAACATAATTGGGGAAAGGCTAGAATGATAATTAAATTGAACGCCGGTGGTTGACATCGAAGATGTTTATTCTTTTATTAATAACCAATTATTAAATATTTGGAACGGAATGTAAGTAATTACCTACGATACATATCGTACCTACTTACCTAGATGCATTTAATGCGACCTGATAAGAGTCCACCTTATGCATTTATCTTTATTTTATTATGCTTCCTTTGATGCAAATGTAACTAAACATATAGGTGTATATGTAACGATAGCGTTGTGTAAAGGTAGAAGATTGATCGTGCCTTAATAATGAAATCATAAAATGGATGACTTCTTTATTAGGTACAGGGATATATTGAGCATATGGATTACATCCTTTTCACGTATTTAGCAAGTATCTATGTGACTTAGTTAGAATTTAGAGCCTAGAGTTTAAGAATAGATAACAAACCCAAGTTATGAGGGTTAAAAAAACAACGAAGCGCTCGACGCTCCGAGAATAGGTAGGTAGTGCCCGTGCGCTTCGCTTGGCTCGCCTTGGCGGGGGCACTGCCGTGCCCCCAGATAACAACGACAAAATGATATATTTTCAAAAGAAAATAGTCTCCCCAAGGGCTTAACCTTGATTTTCTTTATTTGTTGTTACAGAGGCAAGAAAAAACTAAATTAAAAAAAAACAAGTCCGTTACTGTTCAGGAGATACAACGAACTGCAAGTAAATATTAAATAAATATAATATTAAAACCAGTTGTTTTGTTTCAGATCTTGCTTCTCCTAGCTGCGGTCAGCTCTCACAAGTTCGTGGTCGGCTTCTGTCTGGGCGCGGAGCTCTGTGAGACTGAGAACTTCCCGAACCGTGCGTGTGCGCACATCGTGTGCGTCACGCTGTTCAGCGCGGGCTCCGTGCTCGGCATCGGCATCGGCGCTGGGCTCGAGACTGTCAACTCTTTAAAGGATTCTGTCGCGATACCGGTTATGCAGGTATGTTAAAAATTATTTAAATATAATGTTGTTTTTGTGTCGTTGTTTGATCGAAGAATATTTACCGAGATCTGACATGATTCAAAACCAAAAGTAGGATTACCTAATGTCAGAGGCAGACTGATAGACAGAGGACTAGGAAATTTAAGCTGATTTTTTTGTGACTACATCAGAGGAATTCTAATCGTTTTTATAGTAACTTTACTTAAATCACAGTATCGCCATCTAGTGACAGTTCAAACCATCTTATTACAGGGACTGGCTGCAGGAACGCTGCTTTACGTGACAGTAAGTGAGGTGCTTCCCCGCGAGAGGGCGCGGTGGCACAAACGTCAGCGGAACGCGGGAATTTTGCAGTTCCTGTCTGTCGGACTTGGATTTGTTCTGATGTACTTGACTACTAAATATTTAGGTAAGGATCAAGTTATCAATTACGTTTCCGTTTATTATTAATCCTCCGTTTTCAACTTTGTGTTTTCTTTGTGATCTATTCATCAATAGATGGCGTCGTAGTGAACTGTTTATATTTTTCCTTTTGTTTTCAGATCACGATGCTGCTTAATTATTTGACATATATTTAGTTACATGCCACTGTAAGAGAATAGTTTAAAGTTACTGATAACTTTTATAATTTTATATAATAGAGTAAGCCTTGATGGACCTTAAAAGTGATGTTTTAGGATATAAGGTGACAATAAAAGATTTTTTAGCTATTTCAGATTTTTATTTTATTTAAAGTTTTGTTTTTGATGTCAACAATAAAATAATATAATTATAGCTGTTGTGATGGTGGAACGTTGTAATTATTTGAGAGTGTTAAAGCAATTATGTAACTATACATAAACACTTGGGTCATTATTATTTTCAACTTTAATTCGTTTTACATAGGAATTGTGATGGTAAGTACATTGGATGTCAACGGCTAATAGAACTATATCATGCATTTAACAAACTTTTCTATATATTTAGCTGACCAATAAATTAGGTTTCATTGGCTTATATATAATTATAATTAATTAAACATGGCACTGTTCTGCGTAATGCTAGACAGGTTAGGTGATTACAGCGACATCTGGTAGATATGCAAAAAACTTTTTATTTGTTGCTTTTCGTCAACAGATGGCGCTACAAGTAAAATAAGGTGTAAGATTTTATTGTCGATGGATAGCGTTATCTTAATTATAAAAATATTCTCTCATTCTGTTATTACACATCTAAATGCACAAAATAATCTCAGTCCACAATACTATTGCGTTATTTATATACATCAATTATATTTTATGGAAGCGATTTCTACGTACAAACTAACATTCATACTGTATATCGGAATACCTCGTATTAAACAGTATAAATAGAATGAAATTAATCCTTAAAATAACTACATTTTTAAATACAATAAAAGTATTACAAAATAGAAAATAATACAGATCTTTGACTCGACGCACTTATGTCTAAGAAGTAAGTACTGTTACAAATAATAACAAAAATTATAAATTGTTAACTTTGAATAAATATTCTTAATTTTAAAAGGGAAGAGAGCATTATAATCAGTGGAACGACTTTACCTAGCGACCTTCTTCAAGTGAAACAACTGTTGGAGACGGATTCAATTTCGCATTAAAACATGAACACACTAAATAGGGCAAAACAAAAAATTATGTTCATAATGTGTCAAAACATTTTTAATGACGCTTTCATAGGATAATAAAATTTATTTTATTAACAAAACATTGCTTGGAGTTTAAAGTTATTTTCCAGCTACGATTGTGATTGAGTAATGTTATAAGATTCTTGTGTTTGACAGTTGGAATACAGAAATTATTAGATATAGGGTGTTTCACAGAAGAAGTATCGCTGACTTCACTACGACTGAATTTGTTAAGAAGTGATCACAGACTGCTCTTTAAGGACACTTTTAGAAACACCAACGTACTGCGAAATACAAGCCGAGAACGAATATTAGAAGCAAACATTAAAATTTGCCCAAGCTTTGTTATTGAGGAAGGCATTTTCAAATAGGATTCCAAATAGACCAATTCACGTTGCAGATTTAATTGAAAACCAGTATTACACAAAATAAAGCGGTTTACGAACGGTTTATGAACATTTGGGTATACGAGAGTATAGTGTTTTTAGTTAGAGCGGAGTAATAGGCATGCATCACGCAGTACATGGTTGTCTATGGTTGCAACTTTACTGAAAGTGTAGCGACGTGCGACAGGCGCGGTGAAGTCTTTATAACTCTATGCACCTCGATCAACCGGTAACTGTTACAATATACTGATATGAAGCTCATGTCACACGATGTAATAAACAGAATTACTGGATTGTATGAAAATTGACAGCATTTTAGGACAAAAAAGGGGTTTTTCTGTTTGTTTCAATCGGTGAAAGATTCTTACAATCATGAATCAAATGATAGAGATGTTTATGTTATTACTCGTGTGATATTTGCTTTTAATTCTTATAGCATATACAGATAACGCATTGGAATTCAAAATTTCAACAATTCCCAGAATATAGTGAACTATTTAAATCTAAGGCACAAAAAGGCACTTTAATTTCATAAGATCGAGACTAACTAACGGACTACAACAAGAAGCGTAATATAGACGAAAAAATAAAATAAATACATTGATACATCGACCAGCGGCAGCAGCAACAAGCGCGCGCTCGAGACGGGCGAGGACAGCCCCCGGCGGCGCGCGGCTCCCGGCCGACCAGAAAACAACAGAAAAGGTATCCTTGTAAACGTAATACTATGGGACGATCCCAAATTTGTTCAAAGTCACGATTTCACTAGCACTGAGCCCGAAATCAGGTCTCGTCGTTTTCCACTACCCTCCTATTTCTCTTTCTCTGCTTGTGTCTTCTGCGGGCGGGTTTATTTGTTTTGGGTTTTATTTGGCACTCACAACCGGCGCGCACTCTCACATAGTCCATGGACCAGCCGCCGGAGCCGGGCACGGAGAAGTGTCCCTCGGTCCGCGGCTGCGGCGTCTCCGTGGCGGCGGAGTGCAGGTAGCGCACGAGGGCGTACGAGTACGAGTACTTCTGGATGCAGCGCGACTCGTTGTAGAGGCGCGCGTCCACGAAGCGGCACGGCTTGTCCACCACGTTGGGCGCGCACGACACCTCGAACAGGCGCTGCTGGTTCTCGCCGTCCTCGTACAGCTCCACGTACAGCCCGGTGGGCGTGCGCCCGCCCTTCTTGGTGACCATCTCCAGCACGGACGGGCAGCACTGCACGCCCTCCTTCTGGTTGCCCTCGCGCCGCAGTATGGACTGCATGTCGCGCCAGTGGGAGCGCTTCCACGCCGCGGTCATGTCCAGCTCCTCGTCCGTCCTGGAACACATGTTACAATATTAGAACATCTGTCATAAACACGACTTGGCATCGCACTACAGACGATGTCACATTTACTACCTATCTTGTTCCATACGTCCTTATTCCTATCCCTACTTTGGAGCATCTCATGTAAGTTTTGAATAATACCAAGCTCGTAGTATTTCTTTGGGCCGATAAAACTTAAGTGACATCGTCAATGATTCTTGTTCTAGTTTTTGACAATGTGGTATGTTGGGAGTCTACTCTAACATAGTTCAGTGGCAATACTTACAACACGCGGTGCGAGTAGTGAGGTTGGGGCGCGCGGCGCACGCGGCTCACGTTGGCTATCACGTCGCCCGCGTCCGCCACTGCACCACACAGCACCTGCGGAACACAACACATAGTGAGGACTTGGAGAAAGTACAGCTCGCTGTAGGACTTAATCAGATGGGGGCTAGAGTAGAGGTAAGTCGATAGGTTTGGCTCGACGAATGACTTTGAGGGAAAGTAAATACTGTGCTGTGTGAACTGATTTTTGAATAAATTCAATATAAATACTCATGTCTTGAAAAATTAAAATAATAAAATAATTTATTTGGCTAACTTTTGAACAATTCTTGGCTATATTTGGACTATTAGGAATTTCCGATAGATATCAGACCGCGATGATGCGATCTTAAAATAGTTGATGTTGATTAAATATTTTAGTTAATAAAATATCAAGTGACACAAGAATGTAATCAGATAAGATATAGTAATAATAGTTTATTAAAATGTTTGATTCTGTGATAACATTCCTATGTTGTGTTCTCATCACCATATGAAACAAAATCGAGAAACAGTTTGAAATAAATAATAATTTCCTATTAAAATGTAAAATAAACTTCACACAATTTTTTTTGTAGGTATATTCTGTTTTAAGGCGCAAAATGAAAAATACGACTTTTATTGACAAAAGCCTTTATTCATAGAAGCTATGACATACCTTGATATTCCTGTTAAGGATTTAATTAGGACTACATTTTTAGATTATGTAAAACTGCCATTCAATTATTATTGTTTTCCTTTCTTTTCTAATATAACACCTGCTTTACAAACGAATTCCCAAACGATATAACTCGCATTCCCAAACAATTTCAAAATCCAGTTTCTTTGAATTAAAGCGCATAAGACATCTTGATTACGCATAAAACAAATATATTATAGTGTGTATACAATAATACTACATCACCGAGCGCGTACGACCACATAACTCAAATAGCTAGAGTTTCTAGACAACATATTTAACAACATCTGTCAGAATTTCAGTTCACTGTATCATTATTATGAAACAACAGAGTCTGTGAGTACAACACTATTTCACACCTCTATTATTACATGTCAAAGAAAAATCTATCTTGGCTTCAAAAACTTAAGGTTTATTTTTGAGTGCTCGTTTTAAGATTCGAAATGTATAATAGGAATAGACAAAACAATTTGACGTGTATCGTCAATATGTTTGTTTTTGTGTGCCGAAAGTGTTTTGTTTTTGATCTTCGTAATTGATTATTTATTTAGTTTGAAAATGGAATGCGTTTCAAGCCAGGCTCGTATTAGGTGCGTCTGTTGCGTCACACTCGGAACTATAATACACAGGAGAAATAGTAGATACTCTTTTTGATTGACTCTTTGGTGACTGTTTATCAAAACGTCATCATTTTCATGTTAGCGTTACATATCATGCTGTCTCTGTCTTTCTTAAGACTCTACTGTTGAAAGTAGAGAAGTAAGACAGCTTTCCAAGAGTGGCATATAGTTTTATATATTGAACCAATTATTTTTTTTGACATCGGATAATTCAAACAGGTAGTTTTAATCAAAATTAAATTTGCATTAAAAAATTAAAAACTATTCTTCGGATTTTCACTGTTGAATTGCTATTTAGATACTAAACAACCAGTACTAACCATTAATAGAGCAGTCAAATAAAAAAAAAAATCTTTGAATAATTGTATAAATCTGATAGTATAGACTTACACATCGAATTGACCCACATCCATCAATCTTAAGAAATATTACCACGAAATGTATGTGCAGAGCGAAAATAGGGCGACAGCAAAGAAATTTCATAGTAATTCGAAATAAATTATATTTAGATGTTTACGTAATCTACATACCGACTATACCGAATGCATCGATTTATTAATACAGACATGATAATAAAATTATTAGTTAAAAATTTAATTTAGAGAGAGGTCCATCTATATTTGTATTAGATCTATTTTAAGTAGTGTCATGTGGTTATCGAGATGAAAAATATAGTTTTTTACATTTTATCTTCAAAAATAATAACTTTGGAAAAGATACATGTACGAAAAACGAGTATATCAACAGAACGAGTAAAATAAATAAACTTTGACATTATATAACAAATTAGGTACATAATATTTTATTATGCTAAATGAAATATAATGCTTAGATGATTAAGATGGCATATATATTTGACAGATTATGAATCCCAAAACATAAATATAGGAATACATTTTAATACCCTCAGCCTATATGCCATGAAGCTCTAGAATATTTTACCGACAAAAAAAGATTTTAAATCAGAATAGTTTTTATTCTACATACAAATTAGAAGTAAATCTAAGAATGAAGGATAGACACTTAATAAGTCCCACTTATTCTTATTTTACGGCAATTTTATTACAAAGCCTTGCCTTTTCACATTTTTCAATTAGCTTTAATGGGTTTGCACTTTCTTAAACAATAAAATGAGAAATAGACGTAAAATTCTGTAAGTAAATGTGGGATGCAAATCATGATTACAGTGCTGAAGTTGGCAGAATAGCTTTTTCCATTGAATGACACAGATTCACAAAATAATAGTGTTCAATATTACTATGGTTATAAACAGTTGTTTTCAACAGAATAAAAAGATGATTTGGCGAAATGAGGATGTACGTCTGAGGTGGTAAAATAAATTAAAATGTTAACGTACATGCTGAATGCTTAATAGGAATACACAGAGTAAGTAAGGTCTGATAAATAGCGGTATAATAATGTAGTCGATAAATTTATTTTCAGTGTTGATCCTATACGTTCAAGAAATTAAAATAAATCCATTCTATTCCATTCATTAACATATATTTTCCAAAGAAGATACATTTTTAAGAGTTGTGTAAGTTGGTGATATTTTATGAATCATTGATCCTTAATGACATGAGGCTTACTTTAACTTCGATGTTTGAATATTCCTATCTTACTTAAAAGACGAAAGATGCTCATATAAAACGAATAGCCTAATTTTCTAGACAAATACTACGTCCCACAGATTCATACAACCGCTATATATATCAAGTTATAGAAAATTAGTTTCAAACATATTACCATTATCCCCAATGTGTCGATCGGTTACTACCAACATTCTAAAACTGATTAACTAAATGTTACCAGCAACATAACTCGAAAATGTCTTGTTCATTAAAGGGCCGACTTCCATTCAATTAGATTAGCTCCGCTGTGCTTTATAAACGCGTACACTCAACCTACATGACCATATTCGTTTATAAACAATTACATTATTTTATTGAATCAACGTTGGTGTTTGGTTAGGGCTGGCGATCAGATTTGGACACACCTGAGACACCTAGACTAGAATAACTAGAGATTTCAAACCTTCAAAGCTGTGTAAGTGTAAATGCGCTTCCTTGTGATGTGACTTTGTCCTGTTTGTTTAATGTATTGAAGCTATTCTCTATGGCTTTTCAATTTGCCTTAGGATGCGTGTTACATGCGAAAATGGTAGAAACAAAAGATCAAGAAAAAGATTTTGTTTCATTAGGCTAAACTTTACTTCGAAAAACATTGTATTGATAATTTCCTTCAGTTACAGTTAGACCCACACCCCCACAATTATATTTTATAAATATAGGACTAACATTAGTCAGGCCAGCAAATCACTCAAAACTGAGGAATGAATCTGACAACCCTATAAAACGGTGACAATTTACAAGCTTAACCTGATATTTTACACATGTTTTTACGATCGTAGCAAGACGTGAATATGTCGATATCACTGTAAAATTTGGAGGGATTAAGATATGCTATGGATATAAACTATTTCTAAATTATGTTGACCTTTATGAAGCTCAGGCTACGAAAAGAGATCCACAGTATGAGCTGTTATATGAAGTGGGCTTAATCCGCGATATTATAGAATAATAAACTGTATATTAAGTAGTAAAAGGTAGAATTTGCAATAAAATTATCGCTTTTAAGTTCATAGTATAATATTCAACTGAATAAATCTTATCAACAGCTAGCAAGCTCTCATGTTCTGTGAAAAGCTGGAAGCAGTTAGTAATTATAAAACAGCGCATGAAAATTATGATTTAAATTAAATTCTGCTACGTTTGTCATGAAACTAACAGTAACACTTTCATTTTCTTTCAATGACAAAACATTTAATTTTCATAGGAACAAACCCGTAACCAATATATCATATTTAATATTTGCTCACAACTTTAGCAAAGACGAATTGATCAAAGAAAAACAGGTTGAATGAAATGATTCTCATAAATAACGTGAGAACCGAATCGATTTGAACCGGCCATGAATAAATATAATGTTATCTGTAAACAAATTTATTGGTCAACTTTAATTAATTTATTTGGATCATATAGCTTTGGGACTATTGCTACACATGATGGATATAAATCATTTAAAACTAGGACCGTGTAAGTGCAACTTTATCCGCTCAAAAAGGAATATTCCACTCAAAAGTTCCGTCCGATCTCCAAGGGTATAGATAGGAATAAATAAACTGTGTGATTTGCTTTAACACTTCCAAAGTAACAACTCATAGTAGAGCATTATAAGTTTTAAATAATTTAGCTGCGCGGTTAGACTTGTGGTAGACATTTAACGTGGATTCGGTTCCTTTTATTTAGCTTTTGCGCAATCCACGCATGCTTTCTCTGAGTCCGAGTTTCTTTGTGCTTGTTACTTGAATGTTTTTGAAAACCCCTGCGGCACAAGGATTAAGTTGCTTACCTAGGGAGTCATTTTAAAAAAGGTTACTATAAATATTACAAATAGACTTTATACAAGCCTTTGATTGAGTTATTGATGCTTGTCAACCTCTTTTTTTGTTTTTGAAAGCAAGAATGGAATTGAGACACGTGTATATGTTGATCGAGATTGAGGTTAAAATGTTAAATTTGTAAAATAACAGTGTTCTTTACAACGAACGTCTCAGGATGAATAAAATCGTTAATCACAAATTAAAATGTAATTTTTTGACAATTTCAACATAGATATTTTAAAATTATTTTAATCACCTTAATAATATGTGACAATTCTGTGAAATCGTTAATGATGTAAATCCAAATATATACCGATACAATAACGACAATGGTTTGAACATCTTAAGTTATAAAACGAACTGTAAACACGGGGGTTTTAAGTTCAAATTCAAATGACAATGGGTGTGTCGAACGGTGTGATGATATAGTTAGTAATTAGCAGAAAGCGGGATTTATTGAATTTATTGGTTATAGAAATCAACTTAATAAATTGAATACGAAATTTTTGTGGGTCGTTAATATGGAAATCGCTTATTAGGACTATAGATTTATAAAGATTATTTAGAATAGTGATGTTACGGTTATAAATTGAATTCGGAAACTGTCAGCTGGTATAATATTATAAATAACGAAATACCTTGTTTGTTCTCGATGCTATGATTAGAATCGATGAATTTGGAAACAAAATTTTTGTTGTTTAAAATATTTTAAGAGCAGTCGACGTGTTGGGAAAGATGGTACGACTCATCTAAAGGCATCACTGTAACTTAAGTGTCTGAAAAAGACCTCTGAAATTAAAAACTTTTTGATTCGTCATCGGTAACGGAAGAAAATATGTATGTCTAACTGAAGAATTACGATTGAAGTAGTGTAATGTCAAACTACTCAATAGAAATATCTAGTCCGGTGAACCAGACAAACTCTGTGCTCAGGTTAACAGTAAAGATCTATTTAAGAACACTGCTATAATATTAAACCACAACCAACCATTGAAAGCGTTATAAGACAGATTCTGTAATGATATTCAAAATTCCTGATGAGATTTAGCAATTCCTAGATAATACTGACAATAAAGTTTAAATCGTAAATGTGACGGAAAATAAACAACAATCGGCAAATTCCAACACTTCAATGCAATTGAAAACCAATAAAAGGTTTCACAATAGGACACCAGCAGAGACAGATAAAAGCGAACACTTCAGCTTAACTTAATGCCTTAAGGTTCGGGTTAATTGTCAATAAACACGCTATTAAAGTCAATATAATCAATGGGAAACTGTATAACAAACTTAACATAAAACAAATGGTGACTCTTAAAACAATAGACGGAATACCTAATGTTGCTTGACAAAACCGCAAAGAAGGTTGTCTATATTTTTATGAACTACATAATGATTATGTTTGGTAATAAAACTTTCAATTTGTTTATCTGATATATCGAAATCAATATATTATGGATGGAGTACAATGTATTATGTAAGATCTATTTGAACAAATAGTTTCAAAATTTGTTGGTGGCATTGTAATAAATATTATGTTGATGAAAGATAAGGCTAGAAAAAAAAATCATTTTCGAGTACGTAGGTATAGCTTGATAAGATTTAAAGTTCTAAAGGTCTAAGCTTTATGATAAAAATATTCTAAATGTTTGTTAGTTTCAATAGTGAAGATTTGTGTTCATTTAAAAACTTTGTGTTACTTTGCTACTTACCTGTGTCATTATTACATCATCCCAATTGAAATTCAAAAATGCTTCGTAGTCAGTAGTCTACTGAAAGCGTAATCGCAGACTGATATCCATTACCTGTAACTTTAATCCTGACTCAAGGATTTCCACAAAACACAATGTTGCAACATTCACTTGAGCTATCATTTATATTTTCTATTCCACCTTCAGGCGGTGGCGCCCACAAATGGGTTTCTAATTACAATAACAATAAACTGTAATGTGTCCATAAGAGATTGTCAAACAATATAATTAATGATCTCAAATATTTGATTCGAATCACAGCCATGGGAACTCCTGTGCCATAAACCTTCCGACTACCGGATTTGCAACTTTAATTATAAAGAGGTAAGATTGAAATTCGTGTGCCAAAACTGAGTGAGTGTCTGAGAACATACAGATCTTTAGTCATAGGCGTGACCGTTTAATGTTACGCACAAGTGGGCAGGAGTGGATAAACATTGTGTTTATCCGAATATATTATGTACAATTTTGAATAAAATTATTTATCCCTTTGTATTAAAGTTCACTAAATTAATAAACCTGTCAGCTTTGATATGCAATTGTAGAGCTTTTGAAATCTGATAAAATTGTTGCCGTTGAAACTAAATTTCATTTACTTAACATGTTAAATCTGTGTACCGACGATTATATTACGAGAACTATTAATAAGCACCTACATTTAGAGGAATTTATGGGCACTAATAAAATGAGTAATTTAGTTTATGTTGATAATCTTGGAAGCGTGTAATAACTACAATACAAATCGTAAGTGGGTGTACAATCAAATTGTTACATCGTGTTTTCATTAACAAGTAAAGGGCAGAGTATCTTAACCCCGCGCCCGCACATCACCGCTCGACGTATGTTTTCAATTACGTCTGTCAAATTGTCAACCCACAGATAATATAAATCAAGGATTAGCTAACTAATTTGCCGCTCATAGAACAATTTAAAACGATTATTCGATTGTTCGTAATCGATACATACGAGTATCGGACGCGATCGGTGACAATCGATTGTTTCTTTAGATTGATGATGTTATTGTTTTGTCGA
Source organism: Trichoplusia ni (assembly GCF_003590095.1). Taxonomy (NCBI): domain Eukaryota; kingdom Metazoa; phylum Arthropoda; class Insecta; order Lepidoptera; family Noctuidae; genus Trichoplusia; species Trichoplusia ni. Next base: position 26,609 of record NW_020799804.1, read on the forward strand.
GTGACGTCATCAGACGTGTTTCTCGATACCTATGTTTACTGGGCTATTGTGTGGTTGTGTTGTGTGTAACAATCCGATTCTTAGTTTTATAAAGACATTCTTTACGCAATAATTGGTGTAACTATTTAAGGGGTTACGTGCAGTTGAACTTTAATTGCTTAATACCGTAAAACTTAATGAATTTAAAATGTAACTATAGCAACTACATCACTAGTACGAGAGTACCATTTATTTACAAGTGTGTTCCAATAAAAGGGTTAAAGGGACTGCCATTATTCTTCATGTAACTTTTTAGTCTGGCAAATTGAGATGTATGGTTGTTGTTTGATTATAATCTACCAATTGTGTGACTTACTTACATGCGTCTTTTTTTATTTATCACTTAGCATAAAAAAATAATGAATTTTAAACAAAACCATCTCATGCAATACGAAGCCTATCAGATTAGTAATAGTATTAATATTAAGGTGAGAGCAACTTTGTGTATGATCTAGAATCTTTTGGAAGCCTTAAGGCAGCGTTTATAATCACGTGTCTAAGGTCGTCAATTTTACACATTTTATAAACTTTTAATTAAAAATTACTTGTCTAGAGGCTGCTAAATCAGTCTGTATAACAAATCTATAAGATGTTGCTTTTACTTTTCGTCCCATACATATTTTTATGCACTTAGCTTAGTATGAATCAAATAATTATGCATTTCTATATCGAGCCATTCGCTCGAACTGATTTCACAACCCAGCTTCTATCCTAGACGCGCTGAATAATGAAAAATTAAAAATGGAGTGTAATAAATCTTGATAGGTTTGACACCGGGGAAATAAATGTGTATTAAATACATGGTTATCTGCTAGTGCACGCCATAGCGGCTTTTAGCGTATCTCGAGTGCGGCGGGATCGACAGGGATGGCACATACACAAATACCTCTTATGAAAATAACATTGCGTGTGGCAATTTTTCGATTAGATATCGGCGTTATGTTTTAAGTACCTTTTGAGTGTGATTTGTTTATTAGGTGTTTGGTGCTGATTTATGGGATAGTGATGTCTGTAATTAACGTCGGTTATGTTTCTATTGACAGCTATTTACATTTAAATATGTCGGCATATTCGTAAAGTTTTCTAAGATATCTATAAGCACAAAGAAAATTGACGATTTTGGCTTTGAATAGAATGGTTTTTTCACTGGTATATTTTCTTAATTGCACTGTTTTATAAGGTTTTTAGAATATGCGCAAAATATGATGACTCGCATAACACGTTTTATGATCCTTCCAGTACAGCATCTCTAAAAACTATTTCACTGTGTATTTGTCATGGTCGGATTTTTCCGATAACTATTCAAAAAATGAAAGTGAAATTCCAGCCATTAAAATTTTCCAGGAAGCTTTCCCTGCCAACCCTAGACAACACCGGCGGGATCTGCGCACACGCTTCGCACTCCATTAGAATTAAAGACATTCCGATTCGGAAATAATCCTTTTGAGTTGTGAACGTGAGAAACGAAGGCGATGAAGGACGAGAACTTGGAGTATGTGAGCCTATTGAGCAACCGTGTAAGTACAATCAAACGAATACTGCTGAATAGGTAATGAGTAAAGTGAAGCTACAGAACAAGTGAATCTATTATCTACTAAAGATAGTGTGATGTCAATTTCAGAGTTGAGCTGTTCCTTGTTAGTAGGTATCATTGTACCTGTACTGTATGTAACACGTTAGCCTTTTTTATTTTGATATTTTCAATGTGTGCGTGTAATTATTGTACTAGGTTTACTCTAAGTTATTAGTAATTATAAATAAGTACATAATCGAAATTTACTAAAACATCAAGGCTATTTGGAAATGGAGTAAAAATTAGTGATGCTTGATTATAAATAAATGGTTTTTAACACAAATAAATATTTTAAACTATATTTCAAAAATTGGAGTTCGTGGGCTGACTTGATTTCCTACAGCAGACACAAGCATTAAAAATATATATTTATTTAAACATTTATAACAGAACACATTGATACCAAGTCAACAAGTAATAACACGACACAAACAGCCGATAAATAAAGCAATCGTGATGATGCCGATGTCACATACGGCCCACGCTCAATCGATTGTATCGATAATGTAATCGATAAATAATCGATACGTCTTTATCGATGCCGATTGTATTCGAATGCGACTCGATTAAACGATGATTTGTGTAATTGGCGCTAGTGTGCTGAGGTCTGTGAAACGATGGGTTATTGATAATCACGAGATTAATGCTGGTTGTATGACTGTAATGAGTTAATCAAATTAGAATTAGTCGGCTTGATAATAACATCTATATAAATATTTTGCTTGATGGAGAATTCTCACATTATAATTCATGACGTACACTTTATTCACTAAGGTTTTTTGATTACAACGATTTAGAATTAGACCCGGAGTAGTCAGATATTGCAAAAATATTTAAGACAGACCTAAATAACCCCGTAAATTTTTATAAAGGGAATTACATATTATAAAAATGCAAATTTTCATGCCGTCCTGGCTTCCAATTGGTACCAGAATAACTCGTCCCGTCCAAAACCAATTACAAATCCGAAATCAGAATAAATCCTTTACTTACTGATATAAAAATGTCGCGACTCGCGTGTCATTCGCGAAGTTAATAATCTTACAAATAAGAAGGTAGTCTGACAGCGTGGAGAATTAAATGTCAAACAATCAGCCTTGCCATGGACTGGCGGGGATTTAAACTCCTTGCTGTAATCCTTTTTAACGGTATAATATTATTTACGGGGACCGAAAGCTTGACGCATATGACAGACCCATTGTTTGTGAAATTAAGTTTGGTTTCCAAGAAACAGATTTCGAATCATGACTGACGATTGTTTGAGAACAAACTTGCATCAAAATAATAAGTAATGCGAACTTTTTGAGACTGCTAAAATTTAAAACCTTCTTAACCAAAAATAGATAGCTCAAATACATTTCAAATTATGAATAGGATTTAATAATTGCGCAGAGTTTTGCTCTGAACTATTAACTAAAGGAAACAATTAATTTCGTTCCCAGTGAAATACATAGTCCTTAATATTAGTAATCGAACTAAACGCAATAGGTCGGTAAGCCGCCATATTGGATTCCCAAAAATGCAAATAACTCAATGTTTAGTTAGCATTTCAGTTTGTAAAGCGAGAATGGGGAATATGCATGATTTTTTTTTATTTTTTATATGTTTCTACTAGTTATTACATTACCAAACATACAAATATCACGTAGAAAATATAAACTATTATGCAAAAAATTAAATATTAAAATCGCGATCAATTTAAACGCGGCCATTTTGGCGCGCTTGCTCGTGACGTCACCATTACACGAGTTCGATGTCAACAGCAAAGTGATTGGTTTACAAAATTACCAAAAAATAAATAAAGTGAGTGAATATCGACTTAATTACCATGGAAAAGCACAAAAAACCATATTATAAATATTGTGTCGTTCCTATGTGTCCAAATAACATCAACACTGCACCTGACAAAGTGTATTTCCTTATGCCGAAAGGTGAAAATCTAAGGAAAAAGTGGTGCAAGGCGATGAGAAGAGACAATGTATCGTGTTTGAGCTGTTTATACTGTTGTGAAGATCATTTCAATGTAAGTAAGGATATCAAAAAAGTAAAATACATATACAAATCATTCTTACTTTTACCTACCTACTTGTTTTGTTTACAAACCTCTACAAAACATAACCTAGTTTACAAAAAGTTGTAAAGATATTATTAAAAATTCTTATTCGATATTCTAAATTTATCTTTATGTATGTATAAGTATTATTCATGAATAAAAACATCTGGATTTGAAGCGAAATACGTGGCCATCATAAACACGTCGATTTTCGGAAGATTATCCGACTGCGCTTTTACGAAACCGGTTTCAGTCATTCTCTAAGTCCTTCTTCACAATTAATTAATATTTTGAACACATAAAACTATTAACTTAAGATAAAAAAACAGCGACACAATACAATAACAATTATTCCTCCAAAAAGAAACCATACAAATAGCTTGTTGACAGCAGACGTCTCGTGTAAAACTGACGTCACGTTTTGTTCCACCAATAGTGTTGCGTTTCGAAAATTTGCGCGGTAATTTCAAAACAGCCACTTTTTGATGATTAAATTTCATTATTAAATTAAAATAAATTCTAAAAATAATTGTATAGTGTGTTTTCAGTAGCAATAAATATTACAAAAAAAAATATTTTGTCCATATTTAAGTCACGTGCATATTCCCCATTAGTTTTAGAATATAAAACGCTTTTGGCTAAGTTCGTGATGTTATTTAGGTTGTTCTGAATGAAATATGGAAAACGGAATAAGTGTAATTACCAGTAGAACGATTATGTACAAATTGTATGGCTTTATGTAAGTAAAACCGGAAAACATTGTTTCAAACAAAAACGAAATGAAACAAAAACATACTGAAGAAGAAAATTAATAGACAATAGAAATAGAAGAACTCTTGCAACATGCGCAAGGTGTTGGTCGCCTTAAACTGCGCAAGGAAACGAAAGGTTTAAACGAAAGTAAAAATTCCGAAGACACGATACGCCCCCACATGTCAACACAACATTTACACAGTCCCTTATCGAAAACAAACAGGAAATGGGCCTCCAATGCACCGAGGTGTCCAACAATATGTTCTACATACAACCGAGTTTGGACTAACTTTCCAACAAATATTGGGTCGTCACGGAACCCTTTGATTTGGCCATGTTTGGTCAAACGTTTGTGTAAATACGATCATTCATGTTAAAGATAAGTCCGCCACCAACGAGAATTGTTTTCTTTGACCCACTTGTTCTGGTAATTTGGAAATGAAACAAAAATAAGGTGTTAGTTGGTAATAAAACAAGAAAGTTTTTTTTTGTCTAGGGTAGATATTTTGTTCCGCAGGTAGTGGTAACAATAAATTTTGATAGAGGAATGTGACACGCTTTCCAGCACTACAGGAAATTTAGTTTCCAACAGTTGGTGTGCTGACTGCAGTGACTCACAGAATAGAATAGACAGTGAAATTTCACACACAGTGTAAGTGTATAATGGTGGTCTCATCGCTAATAGTGATATTTTCCAGACGGAAATATTCAAGTAAACGACTGGTGCACTATTAGGTTGCCATTCTCCATTCTGTCCTTCGCAAACTTCTAAGCGATGATAAGTGCTTACCAGTTTCATATCGCCAGGAAGCCAGAAATTAGCCTGTGGTGCTGTCAAACCTCTTTGATCAAGCCATTAAGCTACGACTCCGAACTTTTTCATTCCTTATGCATTATTACAAAATTAATATTTATCGATAATATACCTTGATAAAGAAGGAAACTGGACCGGTTGTCGGTAAGCTCTAGTTTTCGTTCAATAAAGTTATCAAGTAGCCACATGTCAGAGAACTGCTTTAATGTAATTTGTGTTATTACCGATTTTACGCTGCCTATTAGAATTATATTAAAGTGTAGTTGATTTCTCGTGTTTTGAGACAAGCGCCGGTCGATCTTTGACTCGTGAAACTCGTGAAGTGTTGGCGAAATACGGAGACGTCTAGACATGTCTGATCTCGTCTTGTTGGGACCTGTCATAAGTCATTACGTACGTAATATCGACTATGTCATATTACAGGAGTATAGATTTCGTCAGCCAAAATTTCGTCAGTAGATATTAAGACTACACTACTTGTATCAGTGAAAAGATAAGCCTGGAATGACGTAAGGTCTCAATTTAATGTCAATGTCTCAATTTTTCATCCCGTAGAAATATTGTGCAATTATAATATCAATGATTGTCCCATTAGTACTTCTTCAAATTTCATTATGTTCAAACATTTAGTGCCAAAAACATAAAACAATTTCATTTGATTGTCTTGAATAATAAAGTCTGGAGAAAAAACCTCTTCTGCATGCAATCATACTAAAAAGGTATATTGTCTACAATTCTAGCGTCGTGTAATTTAAGGAGAATAAAAAATAAACAGACCCTCCAGGATTTACGAGTATGTTAATTGCTGTACACCTATCTCGTAATAGTAAAAGTCCTACAAAAGTAAACCTCTTCCTTCTATTTATCTGCCCTGTAGGTACCATGTTTATTGAAACTAATTATATTAATAGTTGTACTTAACTTTACAACTCCTTTAGGGAGAATCCTCGACGTTCAATTTTTACTAGAAAGTGACAAATCCCGTAACGAACTATATTAGGTCCCTGTAGCACACTAAAGGTCATTATTCTAGTCCAAAATCACTCAACATTGAGCAATAAAAATATGTTCTGGTAAAATGTCACAGTTAATTCTTTACATAATTAAATACGTACTCAAAACTTGATTAATTACGTTCGAATTGTCAATGGGTGACTAAGCGATTGCATTATTAATTAATTTTTAATTATGCACCTATTGTTCACAGATGTGTTAATATTTATAATTCAATTACGAGGTCACTCGCTACAAGTGTTGAAGGTTTTCTTTATTTGAATGTAAACTCGTGTTAAATTAAGTCATTTAAGTATTGTCGACTTGTTGTCTTTTTTCTTGCCAGAATGGGTATGCATCACAAATGCGCTTAGTCTTAGATTTGTCTACCAAATTCTAAAGCAATCTATGAAAGAGTATTGGCATGATTGAGTAACAAATATCCATTCATCCATTTTTATTGTTTTTTAATAACAGCATAGATTTATTATGACCGCTACTTTTGGCTGCTAGACAATGTATTAAAATGGTATTTCCTTTTGTTCGGGTCTTCAAGGTTAATTAAGATTTTCTCAATTTTTTTAAAAATAGAAAAATACTGTGTGATCTGGTTCTAATAATATAACTATGACTTTTTAATTTAGTTTTATTACTGCCTGTAGCCATTTCCACAAATTAGATAAATTGATACACGAATGATGTTAACACACAACGTGATAAAGATTACTAAATGTTATGGTAATGTCACTGTAGAACGACTCTATTTATTAGCAGTTTCTTTTATTAACTACTAATAAATATCTACCACATAATAAACAGCCATTTTAAAACATGTTATCATCACATTTTTTCTATCTTTTCACACACATCTCATAATGTGTAAAATTTATTAGATTATTGTACGACCACGAAAAGTTTATTTGTTTTTATATTTATTTGTTATGGCTACACAATGTTGAACGAAATAAATTCATTATTTATAGAAATAAAATATG
>NC_039497.1:0-39931 GCF_003590095.1 Trichoplusia ni
TGCTAAGCGCTGCGAGCATCTGTCGAGAGGCCGCAGGAATGCTCGCCAGATGAGCTTAGACCTCAGTAGAAAGGATTTCGTGAGCTCTATCAGTAATACCTTTAGATATGGACTTATATTTCTTATTTTATTGGATCTGTGTACGATTGTGGTGTGTTTGGTTAAGCGCTTCTAAATTTGATTTGGATTGCAGTCAGTGTTGTAAATATTTCCTGTTTTTTACGATGATTGTCTAGTGAAAATAATTTATTTTAGAACTGATTCACAGTTACTGCAGGTATTTCATTAATGCTCGGGTACTTTTACTCATAGCGTGACGGAATACCTATAATTATCTAAAGTCTAATAATATTATTTACATAATATGTATACTTTCAAAAATGCTTAAGACTATCATGCAAAAAGGTTACTTTTACTTCTCACCTACCTGATGACAGATCCCCACCTTCAAATTATTTGAAATTCATTGTCTCGTGCATGCCAATTATAAATTCTTCATCAAAAATGTTACTATCTAATGAACATGCTGTTTTTATTTTCTAAACGTCCTTATATATTTTAAATAACTCGTTATTGAACATCCTATGATAATCCTAGTTCCGTTCCTCCCACGTTCGCAACATCCGAACGTATTTCCATCACATTACCAGTGGACCATGCAATTTGCACGTCGAAGCCTTTGGGAGCTATGCGGCTTCAGCTTTCAGATCTGATCCTAAGGAAATAGATATGCGAACATTTCCTTTCCATTTTCCCTACACTATTTTGAATATTAATGGTAATTTTTAAGACTTGTTTATATTTCGAGTTTTTGCTCGAAGTATTTTTATACTGTATGCTGTATGTACATTTTTAATGGTTAAAAGAAAAACTATCTGCAGCCTTCAATTTATCCTCGGGAAATTTAACAAAAAAGGTTTTTGCTTTGGCATTTTTTTTTATTAATATTAATTTTCAGATTTTTTAAGAAATAAAGTATTTACATTGAAATAAAAGTTGAATAAGTTATTTGTTATTATCAGACAGACAGAAAAAAAACCAATATATATAGTGGTTTATGTACCGTATCTTCTCATGCGTATGTTAGAAAACGATCATTTCAATATTTAACAGACTCTCCAATTTTATCTAAATTTACACAGACACAGTTAGAGATTAACAGTCATTAACGAATTGTATTTTCAATTATACAGTTTTTGTAAGATCGCATATTAAAATAGCTTAACTAAGCTCTCGTAATGTATAGCCATTAATATAAAGTTTCCTTTAACCAACACATGTCATTAAAATTTGAATCCAAATGAATCTTCATGTCTACAGCAGCGCAGTTTTCTTAAATCATCGTCCCCTTTCATTGAGGCTAGCTTTCAGAGCACGTGCGACCCATCACCATGTAGAGCCACTAAATGAACGAAAATGTACTTATATTAAATTTAGATTATTGAAATATATTCGCATTCAAAATGTTTCAGCGGAGACACAGATTATAAGGCAGACTTCCATGACGTTAAAATATTTTCGGCTTTTATGCAAGGATATGAACAATTAATGAAAAAAAAACTGATGAGTCTATTTTGAGAAATCAAGTTTCCATCGGGAACTTTCGACACCCGGTGCCTCCGGAAAATCTTAAGCTATTCCTTTTATCTCACCATCTGAAAAATCACTTCAAGCTACCGATATCCCTGGCTGAAATCACAAGACAATGTTCAAGGTCAACTTGTGACCAGTGTAATTAAATCGCTTATTTACTGGCCCAAAGTTCTAGCATGCAAATGTTCTAACGCGGACTAACGAGGCACTCAACTCTGTTCTAACGAGTGCTATTCGAATAGCTACCGTCACTTGGGCATTAGTCAGTTTTCACTAAGTATTGCCAAGCTAACAATACTTAACTTGCAAAAGGCCGTGTAGTCTTTTAGCCAATTGGTAAAGGTCACAATCTTTCTGTGCACGATGTGTCGCGGGCTCGAGCGTAGGACAAGCATGTGTGTTCGACGAATCCTTGTTGAGAGTTTGAGTGTCTGCGCATGTGACTGAATTGTTTGTGAAACCCCCGCCAAACAGGATTAAATAAAAGACTGCGTGAGTCGTTAATAAAAAAAACTGTTTTGAGGATACAGGACAAGGTTAATTCAGAGGACGATTAAAATAATCTAAATTATTTTGATACTTTTTATTTATTTTGATACTTTTTATTTATTTTAATAGTCTTTTGAATTTACCTCGAGATTATAAATTGATATGGCAGTGATCGTAATGTGGATGTTTGACCAGAACAATAGGTATTGTTTAAAACACAAATATTCACTTATTTATAAGCATGGTACGTTAGCCCTCAATTGACATCCGGTCTTACAGTGATTTGTAAGAAGGTAAACGATTTTCTTTTTTTTTAATATTTGCCAAGTTGTTTACACAAACTAAGAGTTTGTCAAACCAACCAAACCATATTTAACCAAAAATATCGTATAAGATTCATTATCCTAAGAGTACGATGTAATTGAAGCTTTGCAAAAAAAGTGATAATTAACGATCATGATCCTTTGTTAAGGTAAGGGCGCGTCTCGCAAATTTAACAAAAACGTAAAACCCAATATTACCTTAAAGAGATTTATTGTACATAATTTTCCCGTTATTAACGCGTCAAAGGCAATTTTAATGAAGATACAGGTGATCGCAGCATCCCTAATTGTCTTATATTAGATGAAGATATTTTTGTTCCGCGATATTAAAGCTTTGAATGAAAGTTTATGTACCTAGCTTGTGTATAGTAAAAAATTTTAATAGAAACGGCTATTAAATAAAATAAAAAGGTATATAGTGACTATGTTCTGGTTTTTTTTCACGTTATATGAAAACTCGTTTAAAATAAATACAGATCTCCCTTTAACTTACCCTAAATTTAATGTCAAAAGTATGGAAGACATTATTTTATTTTCGGCGCCATTACACTTAACCCTTCTGTCCATCATAAGGGGTCAGCATCATCAGTATTCCTCTTTTATTCATACCGACTTGCAGACATGTCACTTCTTGTCTTTCTTGTTTTCCATAAATCTCAAATAGGCAAGTACAAAAAGTTGTCACCAAAATGATAACTTAAACTAAGTAATATGACTCCCCCTCCCCCCACTCTTAACACCTGTAACTAACCCTTAAAAATAATAAAATAAATCATTTAAAATTCCTTTCACAAGTATTTTTGAGTCTAGTTCAAGGGCCATACTGCTGCAGTCCGTTTATACGGAGCACCGATCAAAAACCTACTAACTCTCTCGTTATACATTTCGTTTTAAGTAAAGTTATAAAATACAGGCTGAATAGGTGATTCTATTTATCTATCTATACTAATATATAAAGCTGAAGAGTTTGTTTGTTTGTTTGAACGAGCTAATCTTAGGAACTACTGATCCAAATTGAAAAATTCCTTAAATAGACCATTCATCGAGGAAGGCTTTAGGCTATAAACCATCACGCTGCGACTAATAGGAGCAAAGATACAATGAAAAATGTAAAAAAACAGGGCAGGTATAAATCATAACTTTTATCTTCTACCCACGGGGACGAAGTCGCGGGCAACAGCCAGTACTTTCTAAATAATTATTAATAGTTAATGCTTTTAATATTGTATTTGAGTATTTGTTCTCTGAAAACGACTGGATATTATGGAACAACATTTTTTTTTTGTTCCAAATTATGTCTACCATATTCTAAAAATTCATCTCAAATGAAGATTTCATTTGAAATCGATACATTATCATTACTATGGAATTGTCCCAAAAACTGACTGATATTTTTGAGTGCGTCGACAAAATACAAGACAATTATCATCACTGCTATTAGCGTAAGCTTCGGTTATGACCTTAAATTTTGGTCAAACCAAATCAAAACTAAAGTTATCAGAAATCGACGAAAATTTTGAAATTTTAAATCTCCTAGCATTCGAAAAATAGTACCAAACTAGGGTAGACAGTGCTCATGAATAAAAAGATGCAATCTGAAACCAGCTGTTATAGCCAAAGACATTTTTGTAACAGCTATTTTAGCTCAATAAGCTTCGATTGCTTGTAGGAAACGTGCGCGAAATATCATAGCTAATAGCTTACTTCGCGTTTGTAAATATATTGAAGAAGCTCAACTACGGATACTGTTTGGCAAAAATGAAAAAGAAAACTTTCACAGAGCCTGCGCAAGTTATATTTAGGAATACTAAATGGAATAAACACTATAAACTTAAATGGGATAGAAATAGGCTAAATCAAGAAACGACAAAAACTGGTCAAGTGCGCTTCGGATTCCCCACGCTGAGGTTCCTTTCTAAGAGACTAGCAAATGGATGAAAATTCCCTCCCTACATCAAATTGATAATACAAACTTTTGCGTTTTTTTTTTTGCAAGAAAATTATGTCACCCGTCTATATGAATCTATGTCTAGCTATACTCGTAGCTCACTCAACGAATCAGTTTTTGAACCTTGGTGACAGACATACGAATAGACAGCAAGAATCCATTCCAGAAAAGGAATCCATTTACTAAGGCATGCGCCTTAGTAAATGGATTCCGATCATAGCTTTTGGGTATGTAACCCTAAAATATGATAAAGCTATTTATTTTCAAGCCTAGCTCAATAGTACCATCAACCATAAACCTAGAACTATCATCCATAAAGAACCTCCATAAACTGGACATCAAAGATCGTAGTAAACAAAATAACGAGGTTTTTAAGACTCCATCAAAATATGATCTAAATCTATTCAGTCATTTCAGGCTGTAGGGATTTTATGACAGTTGTCGCACACGACATCGACAGCTTGTATTTAAAAAATATTGCCGTTGTAAGGAATTTAATCCTTGTGTCGCGGGGTTTTACAAACATACAAATCACATGCACAAGACACCCAGACTCAGAATAAGCATTCGCGGTCGCAATTCCTACGCGGGAATCGAACCCGCGACATGTCGTGCATAGTGAATTTGGCGTGGTGGACTGTCTTTTTTGAATTGTGTATGCATTAACGGGGGACCGACAAAATGTTTCCGGTACTGTTTAATTTCTAATCCGATCACTATGTAACTTACATTTTACGCGAATAAATATTTTCTATTCTATTGTATATGACACACTAGATAAAAACTCTTTTGTTTGCAAGACTAAACCCATATACAATCTGCCAAACATAAATCTAATTTATGAGATATTTGATATAGACCAATATTTATGTAGACACATTTAATATCTATCGGGGAGATACAAAAATAGAATTATGTAGGATTTGTGCTTCTCTGATAATTCGACCACCTTTGGAACCATTTTGGGTTGACAGAAAATACTTTTGTAGTTTTAAATAGGTACGTTACTCTGTGAATTGATCTGTGGTCTTTACTATAGTTTTTTTTTGCAAAAAAAATCCCAGAGCACCCTGTCGCAACTAATAATATGGAGCCAGGGTGTTTTTAATTGCTGGAAGTCCGACATGTAAACACGACTTGGGTTGAAGTCATTAGCGTTTTACCCCGGAAAAAAATGTGTTTCAAGACAAGCGTTTCCTTTTGACACTTTAAACTTAAAACAAATGCTGGGTGGTTTTCTTTGGTTAGGTATTATTGTTGATCCTGGTTAACTGATCTGTTAAGGAGTAGCAATGATGGGTATATGTGGCTTGCTTTCCCATTGCTAAAAAACATATTGGCAATGCAAAGTTATATATTATTGTTAACAAACGATGAAGCTATCGAACTGACTTGAATATAAATTAGTCTTAATTAAGTGATACAAAGGCACTAACCACGTTTTATTACTCATTTATAATATACAATGTTGTAAGCTAACCTTTACGATGTGATTACATTGTAACGTGTCTACCTTTAAACTAAAAGACAAGTGCGAATAGGAGAGGGTCCCGTACTATTTTTTCTGACCGTCGTAGAAACTGAATATTTTAGGAACAAAATTACTATTGACTTGAATTATGAAGTCCATCAAAAGTTGTCTTTAAAATATCGCTCTTAAGTATAGACCGCATTTAACTATTAATGTTTGTCAGGTCATTTATTCATTTGGTCTGCAATAAAGAATATTATTATTTCTAAATATCTAAGGGATTTGAATTTCTCACAGGGAAAAACGGCTTATTTTAATGCGTTAAAAATAAATAGATTCAACTTCACACGTTTGAAAAAGAACTTAAAAGACATTTACAGTATAACTCGATTTTTATTTAAAGGCTTCCTTTTCAAATGCAGGGGACTCTAAAAACATCAGAGAATTCTTTGGAAAACTTGTAAAAATACCTGAAGTTCTAACAAAAAAACTGATGGTATTACACGAAATTTTTTCCAACAATAACTTCCTTAAATAGCATTCTTTGGACATAAAAGGCACAATATTGACGCACAAAAGAATCTGTCATCAAAATTATAGACACGGACATTTTATGTGCCCGCCTTTGAAGGTGCCTAAAATGTACCTTTGTGGCAGGTGGAAAATTATGTGAGTACTATATTTGAGACGGGTATGTCATCTATTATAAATATTTTGTAGGCAAAAGTGTGGCCTAGGCTTGGCAAAACGTTAGCTTTTGTTTGAGCTGTTTTTTAAGATCGTCATAGGTATATTATGTATATGAAATACTCGATTGATTGTCGTACCTTCCTTTCCCAAAGGGTGAAAACGGAACTCTACTATTGAGGCACCGCTGTCCGGCTCTCCGTCTGTCTGTCATCAGGTTCTAATGCATTAGCAACGATAGCCAGACCTTTGAAATTTCTATAGATGATGACGTATTGATGTTACCGTAATAAATTTTATGAATTATCATTGCAAATAGGTTTTTCTAAAGCCTATTCGCAAGTGCCAAGTCACACTTGACCGGTTATCTATGTATGTAATATTAGCCTAATATAAATGACATTACTTTGCAAATGGCACCTAAGGTTCGAATTTCTTTGCTCTAGTGGTGACATCCACACAAACCCTGTGAGATCGAAAGTAACTCTGTTTGTCTATCTCTTAAGTTATCATACCTTAACTCCAATAAAAGACAGCTCCATTTTGTGGCAATAAAAAAAATCCTCGCAGGTGAAGTAGCAAGCAAAATCTCAAACCCTATAAATAGGTTTTCAGATAGATCGAGTTTCGAGTTACAAATCGTTTGATCTTTCAAATTGTAGTTACTAGACTCAAGTCTGCCATATTAGGTTTCTCTTTTGACAAATGCCTGTATGTTGATTGGAGTCATACCGCTATTAATAGCAATTGGTTTCGTCCAATACACGTGATCAAATCAGATACCTACTTCAGAACCGCGTTTAATTTTATTGTCGAGGTATTTTTATTATTTGTAAATTGTATAAATTAATTTATAGCTGTTTTGACAAGTTAAATGATATTTATGACGGTCTGAATACATGCAGATAGCAACAAATGTTGATCTATGTCGATGGTCAATTTTGATTTAGGTGAGTAGTCGAATCACTGATACTATAAATGTAATTTGTTTAGTACATTGCTAAATTATCCACAAAGACAGCCTACAATTCGGTAGGTAAACATCATTAAATTAATAATTCCATATGTTTTTCATAACAAAAATGACAAGTCAAAACAAATCAGATAGGATCGGACAGACTTTTTTAGACACTTAAACCAAATAAACCACCCACATGTTCTACAATCTAAGGTTCGTAAATTCCATATTTAATTTGACCACTAAAATGTTAGGGAACTAACTGTTTGAACAAACAGTTGAACTATTTGCATTTAACTCCCGGATGGCCCATGACCGCCTGCTATTCCTTACAATGTGTGGAACGATCTAGACTAGAACAATTTCACTACCTAGTAATAAAGGTAGGTAGTAAAAGACGTTACAATGAAAGAGGAAAATGAATACTTACTTTTTTGTGTTTGTGCATATTTTGTGACCAATCTTAACAAAAAAATTGTTCAGTCCGTCATTCAACGGTCAGATTTCCGAAAAATATTGTGACATTTTTTTTTTCTTGTAAACATAAAATAGAGGCGATACCGTGATTTGAAACCTTGTGTGATGTCACTTATCAGTACGTTTTTTCTAGCAAGTGATATTACTGGCCCCTACTACCATACTTAATTGTTTTTTATCTTCCTTACGTTTTGAGCATGTAATAAAATGAAATATAAATACGTATTCAATATTTTTAAGAAACCTGTCTGACGGACGAAATATTATTAGATTCATCTCGCTTTCTCATGTACAATAGTTTACCTACTTTAAGAACTCGTAAAAGATCTCCAAGAGTAAATTTCTAAAACTGTCAAAACTAGAAGCATATGGGTAAAATTTTACTACGCGTATAGATTTCCGAGAAAATCTATTCTGCAAATATTTTTAGTTCAGATAGGCACGTGCCGGACAAACTAGGCGCCCTTGAAACTGCACTGCTCCGATCGTGTTGCCAAAAAAATGTATTTGTCTGGATATTTTAACAGACCTTGACCCCTGAATTTGATATGCAGTTTGAAACTGATTGGTAAAAAAAGATCTATATTTTGTTTATCGTTTTAATGGCTGTGTACCGAAAGGGTGAAAAAGAAAGCCTTAGACTCTGATTTCTGTCAGTCTGTTACCAAGCTGTAGCTAATAAACTGTGACAGCTTTTTTACAGATGTAGAGGTTGAACTATTTCCGCTATAGTCAAAATGTAGGTAGGGCCAATCTACAAAGAATTTAATACTTATGTTAAATATTTCAGAATCAGTTAAATCTTATGCTCGAAACAACTGGACCCATTGGTAAACCACACAAATGTAAACTTTGCCTCATACGATATCAAACCCGCAGCTCGTCGCGTACAAATTAGTCATTATTATGAACTCTACCACAGTTTTGTTGATGAAATAAAATACGAGTACCTATATTAATAATTAATCTTATCAAATTCTCGTTATCGCTACTTAAATTCCTATTCATAAAAAGCCAATATAAGTCAAAGAAACCATTAAAAGAAAACTATCAATGAAAACAAAAATTAGTCAAACTTCAAAACTTCAACATAGTACAAAAAGGACTTTTAGGGACCAAAATAGTTAAAACACCTGACGTTCCTCCCAATACGCATGCGTGGAAACTTCGCCCGCCTTGTTTCGTACTTATATGCCAGTATCGTATAGGCCCCGTAGGGTACCGAGCGCGTACCGAAACGCGGCGTATTCGCGTATGAATCGCGCGAAACGTGAAGTGACGTGAATCAAAAAATAAAAGAAAAGTGTTATTTGATTGGTTGAGTGATGACATGTGTATTGAATAAAAGGTAAGTCTTAACTTTTATTCCTTTTAATTTTTAAATAGTGGGTATTCAAAGGCGTTGTTTTAATTGTAGCATCATGGGCGTCCATATTTTTAATGATGTTTAAGCCGGCGTGTAATTGTCTTGTCATAATTAATTTACGGCTTGTTTAGTTGGTTACAATTTTCCGGAGTACGTTAAATTAATACGTCCGTGTTAATGTTTTTGTAAGCGAGTTGGTTTAGTGATTCTTTGCCTTTAGTAGTTTTACTTAAATTTAAATTTACCTTCAGGTTCTTTCAGACAATTTTTTATGTGCTATGATTACCTGAAAACTTATTTTATTTATGAAGAGTAAATAACTAATTTGTAAAGAAATAATATAAATGACTTGTCTTGATTACACGTATGTCCAAAAGAAGTTTGGAGATCTAACAGTTTAATATTTTAATATTAAAAAATATTTTAGAGTCACATGTTTTGCAGTGTTGAATTTAAATATTTTATTGTATAACTTTTTACGTATATGAAATTAATGTTATAATATCAAACAGAGAAAATAACGATGGAAAAAATTACTTCAAATAATATAAAACATCTTGTATTTAGAAATTATATTCGTGAGGAATATTATAAATTATTTTACTTTTCCTCTAAAAGGTTGACAGGGGTCGTACATGTTTTGTAGTCTTGATATGAAGCTAGAGACCTAGAACAATTTAATTGAGGTCAAAAAGCCTTATACCTAAACAGTGTTCATATGATGTGTAAAGTTACAGACATATAATTTTAAACACACCTTTGATTCATATCTGGTGACTTTCTAAAATATTCAAAAGATTTATTAATTATTTACAGTGACT
This sequence comes from Trichoplusia ni, assembly GCF_003590095.1. Classification (NCBI taxonomy): domain Eukaryota; kingdom Metazoa; phylum Arthropoda; class Insecta; order Lepidoptera; family Noctuidae; genus Trichoplusia; species Trichoplusia ni. Next base: position 10,134 of record NC_039497.1, read on the forward strand.
TTGTATTTATTAAAACTTTTTACGAAAAATAATATATCAAACTTTGAGTCTATCTCAAAGTATGAAATAAACTGATTGTAGGTAACGTAATTCCTAAGGAATTTAACGGGCCCTTACATTTAAAAAAAAAATGTAAACGAATAAAAAATTACGTTGCATTTGTTGCTTGCCTCTGGTCCATTCATCTCAACTCTTATTTATCGTATCGTTATATAAGATAATACTGGTACATAACTGCATCCGCTATCCGGTTAGACCAGAAGTCGATCAAATTGACCGAATAGAGAACCTCTATCTTAATGAAATCGATACAAAATAATTTGCATTCGTCTCAAAAATATGTCTTACCAATACGAACGAAAAAACATTTTCAAGGCAATGTAAAGTCGTGGTTTCTACCGACTTTAATCCGCAATATATCTTTCTCAGCGTTTAAGCGACAGCTCTACACTTCGACTCTACAAAAAATAGGTTCTCCTTTGAAAAAGATTTTTTATTCCTCTAGCATTTTCCTAGCAGTATGCTTCAGCTGAAAAGCGTATTTTATAGGGTCTGGATACTGAAAGACTTAACATATCACAGGCATATTTAATACTCACATTAGAATAAATTTAATTAATTTTTCGATTGAAAGTAGTTTTCATATTCGAAATTAAATACTTAATTAAATTAATTGTCAGACATTTTAGATGTCGTGGTAATTTCTGGATAAGTTATTAAATATTTTCACAATAGCCGTGATAATTGTAATTTGTTACAAAGATTCTTAAAGACCCTTTAAGACTTATTGAAGCGTTGGATTTTCTTAAATGTCAGTACTCATTTAATGTTAATTAAAATAAGGTTTGATTCCAACTTCGAAGGAAGATAATATTAAGTGGTACCAAAAATATTCTGTTTTTTTTTTATTTAGGCTAGAAATTTCAAGTAGTTTAATTTTCGACTTGCTGATTTTAAAACTCCGCTAGACATATTGTCGTTTAGTCGTTGCACAAATTGACGCTGTAATAATTTCGTTATTGATCTTTAGCACCATACATTTTTATCAAAATTATAATAAAAATTTAGAAAGATATAGACCCTTATAAAAAAAAACTCTTCACTTAGTCCTACATAAAAGTATAGAAGGCATATAAAAAAATCAATAATATCATCGAAACAACCAATAACCCTACATCCAAAAAACAAAAAATTCGTTTACAATTAAAAACGGGTCGCTAATTATAAAAAATGGAACAGTACCCGGCCGGGTATTACGAAGGGTTTTTAATCATGCCACCCTGATAATCTGAGTAACCCTGGTAATGACAATTAAAATGTACGCTTCAGGGTATTATCGACCGGTTGTGGATATAAATGCCGGTCCTTTGACCCGGGCAACAATCGTGTGGGAAACAAAGGATGGTGTGTGAGGGATTAATAGATACCAATGGATGATAAACAAACACATTGGCTATCAGGAGATTTGAATAAATATTTGTGGATAACTTTACAGGGTTGTACTTAGTTTAGAGGTATTGAAATATCGTTGGAGTTTTAATGTGCTTTCTAGTCATTAAAAATTGTAGACTTTAATTTCAGTCTAACTTACATGCTTGATTTTCTTAAAGGTTTTTTAGTCAAGGAGTGTCATAGAAAATCAAAGAATTAAAATTGTGTAAAATCTCTTACAACCGAGGTGTAATGAAACATCTGAAAAATACTTGTATCAATAATTTTGTCGAGAGCTCACAGTACGGTGGTACTGGCACAGCTTCAGCTGATTAATTTTTTTATTATTCCTTCTTGTCAGATGCCTTTATATTATGTAATGTGTTAAGTTTTAAGTCAAAAAGAATGTCTTTATTTATTTGCACTTTAGTTATTGGCATGCGTATTCACAAATAAACATTTCCAATTTATGTAAACTAATTTCTTTCGGTAAGAAACAAACATATTTCACTCTTTAAAAGAACACGTGCGCGAACAACACACATACATGCAAATTAGCAAATATTTTTCATTGTTTCCTTATACATTTTAGGAGCACGTCGTTACGATGTACGGCCAGCAACAAAAGTCAATACAGTATGCGAAATAGTTTTACTCATTTTTGATATTTGGGTTCAGCTATTTATTGTAGATTCTCAGTTTTATATTCCATACTATTTTTTATTATTTTGCGTTAAAATCTTTATGAAAGAGAGAGTTCATGGATCTTTGTTGGCGACTCTACCTTATAATGCCAGTCGAAAAATGACGTGCTTGAAATTATCCACAAACGCGTGCGAGACAAATTGGAAGGGCTCTGGTTGAAGGCGACCACTCAAGCTAATGAGTACCGTAATAAAACATCGCTTACGACCTTCAACTGACGATTACATTCTATTAGGAGGACCAGCGGTGATAGGATCAAAGGACCAGTCATCAGACCGGAGAAACTAAAGATAGAGGACATTATATTTATTTTGTGATTAAATATACGTGTACATAATGTATTAGAACATATCAATGTATGTACAGTTCAGTCAAAATTGAAATTAGTAGAATTTATTAAAAAAGGCTGTTTTGAAAAAAAATCTCGTACCTATAATAACTGTGTAATTTTACTATTAATATAAAACTTCTAACATTGCTCCACCATTTCATTCGATTTAATTGTTCTGAGAATTCTGGGATGAGATAAGAGAGGTCTCTGATGTGTAAGAAATAGACAAACGAACTCACATTCGTATTCGTATCTGATATTCATACGAATATATCACTTTATCTTGCATCCTGTAAATATGCCTACTGTTAGGCATATTTACAGGATGCAATGAACCGTGAAAATAATATATTTGTTTTAAATACTATTGGTTAAACTTTTGCCATGTTGTCTTTTCTAACACCAGTTTAGCGATACATTGCAGGAGTTGTTCTAAAAATGTTAGCAAAAATACTATTGTTATTAAACATTGTCCTCACAAATCTACTATCAGTCGGCATCATAGTACGCGGTGATACCGGCATCATTCTTCTACAACACCAATAACATTACTTTAAAATGATGATAAGCCTTCTTGGCCACATGATACCATATCCAATGTATCGATATAGGCTACTTAAACGCAATACAATCTCCTATAAATGTAAGGATGGCAAAGTAAGGGTAAAATTTGGTAATAATACGGTCCGCAGTATCGGTCTTTGACTAAACCTAGTGGAGCCCAAAATCGCTTTATACTTTTATGCTAATGATATCTACGTACCCTTTGCATAACGGGTAAGGTCCTAATATTGCGGTCTTTGTGGAAATTCCTTTTCTTAGTGCATAGTTTTATTTTTTGGTGTCACGTAAATTGTCTTTTGTGTCGTTGCTCTATGTTTTCTAGTACGTATTTATTTATGATGGTTATTGGGTTGATGGTATTGATGGTACGTGTTTTGGAACGCACGTTAAATATGGGTGCCGGCTGTTATTTACCCATCTTTGACAGTCTTTGAGGGTAGTAAGAAGCTAGAAAGTAGTTTTTCCTAATTGTTGTGCCATTATTATTGATTGGTTCTGTAATTAAACTTCTTTTCTTATAAAATTTGACACAAATGGTTTGTTTTATTGTTGCGTAACCAAATTCGAATAATATACCATTATTACTAGGGCTGTACTAGTCTGTCTTTGTAATGTCCTTTTGTCTGTCCTTCTGTAACCAGGCTGTATCTCATGAACCATGATTAATTTAATTATAACAAAACTCAATGTTACATAATATATCAACTACATAAAGTAATGTGGATTCTCGCTAATAACAGTTAATTTCAAGTTTACCAATTTTTCATTTGGCAAGGGCGCGTCTTCGTTTATTTAAGGCTGAATTCTTACTAGATTTCTTTCTGAACGCAGATAGAATTATTATGTTAGTCTAGTTTAATCAACTTAATTTGAGTTTAAATGTACAGGTGCTATGATATCATTGAAACTTTTGTACATAACATCTGGAGACAATATATCCGAAAAATTTTCAACCGGTTTAACCAAATAATATGGAAACATTCCACGTCGTTGTTATTAGGCATCTTCGAAAACTTAATATCGGTCTTCCAGGAACTAAAAGATTGTTCCAAGCTTCACAATTGGTAGAAACCGATAACGGTCATATTTAAATAACAACTTTTCTACTGACATAGAACGAAAAATTCGTTTCATTTAATGTCTTTCAACTGTTTTTCAGACATGAGAGAAAAAAAGAAATTCAATTTGAATAAAATAAAAAGCTAATTAGAACTGATTTCAATTAAAACAAAAGACGTGAGCTAGCTACACATTATTTAAAACACAGCAGACGAAATTATGCTGAATCACGTTGAATTTACAATTATATTTAGGACCAAATTTTCTCTGTATGTAATATTCATTGGATGTCGTGAAGAAACCGCGGGTTGGCAAAAGTGCAGATTCTGATGTTGATCATTTAGTAGGAAGTGCAGTTTCATGAAAGTAGTCGTAATAATCAGATTTTTCAAGGTATTTGTTGTTCCATTAAGTAACTGTAACTGCAACGCATATCTTTCTTAGGTTTTGCTTAAGGCAAGTGTCTTCAGTGAAAGCTTTGTAGTTAAAGATAAAATCTAATGAAATATGAATGCAAAACACAAAATAAAACAAAAAAAATGTGGAGTGATTTGGGAGATATTGTTTCAAAATCATAGCAACGAGACATTGACAAACATTGAATTTAATTTCCTTTGATTAACCCTGAAGGTTATTCTCCATTTTCCAAAAGTTGGTATTTCCAGAAAAATGTATTCTGCGTGGTGGCCACAGTTTTCCACTTACTACGCTCCCGACATACCGCTGTCATTTCGTTCAGTGTTATTAAATTCTGTCACACGTTGCTAGTTTCAGCTCAAATTGACTTCACTGAAACCCTTGGAATATAGATACTAACTAGCTGTTGCTCGCGGCTTCACCCGCCTTTATAATGGTCATAGATGCATAAACATTATCCGCTTTGTGAAAAGGTTGGATAAAAGTAGTATATTTATTAATCTAAGATGATATCATTAATATCAATTATATTATACTATATTTTGAATATTTAGGAAAAAAATCTATATCTTGAAAGTAGTCCGTTGTGTTGTAATGTTTTGCATGTATACAAGTGCTCCTCAGTGTTGCTGCACATATAAAATTTTGTGGTATACCAAGAGTATTAATGGCGAGCTTACCTAAAGATTCAAATTATCATTTTTTTTTTACAAAGTATTTAGGATCAATATCACGTTGATACCATTGTCTGTAGTTGTATTGTCACCATTACGTGTGCCAGTTCCTACCAAAAACATTCAAATATCCAAAATGCTAAGATTTGTTTCATCCATTTCTCAAAAGCATGTTGCTAACCCTAAAGACGTCCATAAATTTGACAACATTGGCCTAGGCCTAGCCTTTTCCCAACTATGTTGGGGTCGGCTACCAGTCTAACCGGTTTCAGCTAAGTACCAGTGTTTTACAAGGAGCGACTGCCTATCTGACCTCCTCAACCCAGTTACCTGGGCGACACGATACCCCTTGGTTAGACTGGTTGTCAGACTTTTCAAGCTTCTGAATACCTGTAACGACTGTCAAAGATGTAAGAATAACAGCCGGGACCCACAATTTAACGTGCCTTCCGAAACACGGAGGAACTCGTTATGACAAAGATGATCACCCATCTACGGATCAACCGCGTCAAGCATAGCTTAACCTGTGATCGAATCACTTATGCGATTATAGCTCAGTCACGAGCTCCTCGTCGACGTCCATATATTTGACATATAATCAAAATCACCAAATCAAGTTATTTAGCCACAAACTTCAGGCGCAAAACATTTCATGTGTAAATATTAGTTTATGCGTTTTATCATCTGTCAATAAATTACGCGATGGAACTTAGTTTGAAGCATGCGCAAACCGTGGCGAAATGTTTGAGATATCAATTCCGAATATTTGAAGGGTTCGGTGAGATAATTCGTCATCTGTTCCCCTGTTATGCGTGTTGAGTGTTCGGTGTAATTTTATAGGTGTTTCTGTGAAACTATTATTTTGCTTTTGATTTTAAATAGTTGGAACTGTTATCCTTTTTTACTTTTGTGGTAGACATTTTGAATATATAAAGAAAAAAAATGTGTTTTATTACGTGACTAGCTGTTGCCCGCGACTTCGTCCGCGTGGTTAGAAGATTTGAACCAGTAGTTCCTGAGATTAGCGCGTTCAAACAAACAAACTCTTCAGCTTTATCTATTAGTATATAGATTGGAGACGCATACACAACAAATAAAAAAATTACAAAGCTTTTGAGGCATAAGGGGTAGTATGCGTCACAAACACGCAATACGGCCCTCGCTCAGCTCAATGCTGCGACCCTATGCCAGATAAAGCCTATATTAATATTAAGTATACTTAGTCTCAGAATTTTTAAATCGTTTGGCAATGTAACAGGAAAAATTCTATAACTGGTCTTTTACCTGATAATTATAAGTACCTACTTCAATATTTTAGTTATTAACCCTCTTGGGCAATTGGTATTTCAACCCTTAAATCACATCCCATTGTTAGTTCTGAATCAAACACTGAATTTCCCAAGATTAGCAAACATCATATCATGTAAGGCCAGGGTTACGACTAATCAAATTTTGATACACTTCTACCTGTACTACGAGACTCTAAAGCAAAACCATTAATACTGTTAAAGGGAGATGGCGCTATACATTCTACATAGCTGCATCTCGCTTTATCAACAGCAGTAGTTTTAATATTTGAGCTCTCAGTAAGGGCAGAAGGACCAAACTCTTACACCAATAAACCTGTATCAATATGTTCTTAACAAATAACGTTGAAATCGAACAATATCATAGCCGATCACAAAGCACTTATTCACCTACTGAAAAGACGAGTATTACATTTATTATGCATATTCTCTTTGTCTCAAGAACAGCACTCGAAAGTTCTTAATTTTGTAAAATCATTAATTATGTAAAAGGCTTTTGAATATATTTCTCTGGTATTGTTTGGGATAAAAGATTTGGTAATGCATTGGTCGTGGTAAAGGAGAGTTCTTGAATACTCAACTGTGTTTAACGCTAGAACGTCTAAAGCTAATTGTTTCAAGTTAGACTCGGGACCCCGCCGCGTCAGCTCATGGTTAAGGACTCCAGTTGGGTCCAAAACTAGTTAGACTCAATAAACCGTTCTTACATACCTTTAAGTTTAGATAAAGGCTTGAAATAAACATCAATAACATAGAGATTTGCTTACAATATCCAAAAAAAATCTAGATAAAGCATTCATTATAAAAAACTAACTAAATAAAATTAATAAGTACTTTTTATTATTCTAAGGCCAATACACAAATCAGTGAAGGAAAACATAATAAGGAAACCATCTCATCCAAAACAACGCATTACATTACAATAGCTTAGCAATAATAATAATATCAGCATGGAAGACAAACCGAGATATGTTCACACACTTGATGCCAAATTACTCGGCAAATACTTGACGATCGCACTATATGTGACGTCAGATAACAAGCCATCGTAAGTGTAAGATGATGATATAGCTATGATCGCTCTGGTGAATGTAGGTGTTATAACATAATGATGCATCTTAAGTAGGTGAGCAGGAATGTTAAGAAAGTGATGAGAAGGATATTAAGGCTTAACCTATTGACAGTGATGCAGTTATTTTGCAGTGTTTTTAAAGTACCGTAATCGAACGGTAAAAACGGAATCTTATTACTAAACATTCAGTTTGTCTATCCGTTCGCAAATATCACAAAAATAATTCAATACCGAACTCAGAGATTTTGTTTTATCGGTTTCACGAAAAAAGACATCGAGATGAAGCAACGGTGATCACATCTTAAATTCACATTATATTTTAAAGATTTTAAAATATAATGTTTAGAAATATCCTAAGATTTGCTCATTTCACCAACAACATTCTTATCTCTACCATGTCAATAAGTCCCTACAGTACCAACTACATCATCATCAGCCCACATTTCACCATCTAGCTGATACCTATGTATCAGTTCTGCGTGAAGCAGAATATTGAAATCGATTTCATTCGCCCACCACCGGAGTACTCAGTTTGCATTGTTGATTGAAATTTTGTTGGCGAAACGTTTAGATTTTGATAAAGCGTTTGAATAAGTAAGCTTCTATATGATAGCAATATGGTCGGGATTGAGGAAGGATTTAATGTTAAGCGAATTAATAGTAGCTTTAGAAAATTTAATGCAACAAGCTAATTTGAAATTGATTGATTTTTGCTACTCGAAAAGACTATTCAAACGGATCTTAACTCGATGGAGTTTTTTTTATCGGAGCTCCTCTGGCCATCTTCCAGCTCCAGCATCACATCAGCTCTATGCCATATGACAATGTCATATGTAGTGTGCGTATGCAGACAAACATATGCTGTCAACATTTCAGTTCAATTGAAGACCGAAAAGTTGTCCAAATTCATTTTGGAAGATTCGATTACAGACCCACAGACAAACAGCGATACAGGTGAAACTATATTAAAGCTTGCAAAAACATGCCTACAAAAATGGCTGTACAATGTAACTTAAAAACCAATCAACTGTTCGTCGAATTTAATTCCCCAATATGTTTTTTTTGGCAACATTTGATTTGATTAAACACCGGAGTCGGCAAGTTAACTGCCGCGATTGGGGCTAACTAATTTCATTAATCGCCGAAATTTCGCCTCACCAAGCATAAATATTTGAAACTTATCCCACTGTCGGTCCAACGTAAATACGAAAGGGGCTTCGTAATTTTATTATTTGTTTTTATTTGTGCGTGTTTGTTTGGGAAATGAATGTTTCCATTAAACGCAAATAGCTTTTACAAAATTAAATTTGACTTAAGATACACTTTCATTAGTAATTAAGGAGGGATGTTTACTCAGTCGGTATCCTTCGGTGTTTTCGTGGTTATATGTCCATCTGTTAATTCATCAAGGCCGCAGTATAGCTCTGACAGAATTTTAAATACATTTTCCTTAGCCAAAATACAAATGCTAGGAAATGTACATTATTTTTACGTTATGTGGTAGCCATGTGGTTCTATGCATGGAGTTGTATATACGAGGTATGATCCCAAAGCAGGCAAAATACCAATGTATCTTTTTTTTCAAAGTTGTGTGTAGTAATCAGTGAACCTGAATTCTTTATACTGTACTCTGAAATCTCTTCCCTTCCTTGTTTGTTATTTATCTAACAGGTCTTTGGATCAACTTTTTACGATGATTGAAATCTTGACCAAGATTAAGGGATTTGTCTCAGGTCGCATACAAATCCTTTATTCCGGGTGAAAATACAAAAGTAATTACACATAAATATGTAAGCTACAAGAAGTTATAAAATATAATTGAAATCAGCATCCCAAGACTTACGTACCAGGTGAAATCTCGACAGATCCCTAAGAAGGATTTACGAGACGCACACAAGAGTGCTTCGTATCGCAAACGTAAGAATTTTCATTTAAAACATATAATTATAATTTGAATGTAATCTGAAGTAAATCGGTCGGAGGAAAAATCTAATTCGGGGGCGGTTTAGGCATGGTTTGCGTCGCAATTAAACGCCTCCAAGCTTAGTTTGAAATTCGATTTGGGGAAAACGATTTTGTTTCATAGATTTATTGATAGGGTAAGATTTATATAGAAAGTTGTTTGTGGGGTCTTTATTGCTGACGCGTCTTTATTTGGCTACGAAAAGAATTAGGTCCGGTAAGATCCCATAGGTACAATAAGTTTCAATTAATCTCAGACACTCGTATTTTTTGTTTATCTTAATAAGATAATGCTTTAGTTTATTTTTGGTAGATTTATTTATTTATTACCTACGTCTGAAATACCTAAATCTGAAGATCCTAAATATATATACATAGGAACATTTTTAAACACATTGTGATAAAAATGTATGGAATAATATGGTATGAATTTACTAGACGTTGCTAAAATAAATGATAAACATGGGGCTTTCGAATGACTAAACATAGTGTTTACGGACTTTTAAATGTATTGAAGTTACGCGGGAATTACGTTATTTTGATTGTTTAAGAGTTGATACTCGTAGATTTAGATACATTTTTCTTATATATAGTTAGTAGTTTCTTACTACCCTAGATTTGCTCATTGAACTTGAATTATGGACTTGATCATTTTTCATAATTATATTAAAATCAGAGCAACAGTATCGTTACAACGATTCATAAGAAATATAAACCGAATAAAAAAAAACATTTTTAAATGGCAAAAACAATAACTCAGCTATCTTCTAACCTGCATGAAATTGGTACGAATGCGGCGCCTCATTTCGTATTTTTTGAGCTTGACGCACAGTTTATACAGCAAAGCCAAAATTGTTTCAACCAACCCAAAGATCTTAAGGAACTTAATAAAATAAGAGAAATATGAACTGAGAGCCTCCTAGTTCATCTACCTGAAATAGCGGAATATTTTACCAGACTATACGACAATCAGAAAAAAGGTGTATACCAAGAGATGAGCCCAAACTCCAAGCCAATCAGCTAGTCACATCTACACACACATTCACACAGATATGAGGTCAGCAAAATTCATTTAGGTTCCCCCAGACACGGCCAAACGTTCGTACGACCCCAATAATTACTTGTGGACCCTCAAATTTTTTCGACCAAAAAATGTCACGTTTTAATTACTGTACATCGATAGCAATTATCCTCTTTATACGTAGGTTAATTAAAAAAACAGTGGTTCCAATTTTTCGTCTGTTTAATTTAACTGATGGTTTAATTATTTTTTATGATTTTAATTTAAAATTGCTTGCGTTTTACCTTTTGGGCTTAGTAACCCAAGCGAAGTTGCATTTCGACAAACATTAGCGTTTGTGTGTGAAAATGACAGGTTTACGTGTATAATCACGTAACTATTCAAAGCGAACTGTTATTTCCTTAAAATTGACTCTTGATGATCATTCTTTTAATGCTAATGATGGTAAAAATGACTGCTTGAAGTTTTTGCTTCCTCTCTTAAGAAGACATCTTGGATACAGAGAGCATTTTCTTACTCAGTTTAGTTATTGCTAAAAGCTTGAACAATGAGAATACCGGATAAAGAAAAAGGTCAACAAAAACGAATTACAAAGTAAATCATGAGGATACAAGTAGATAATTTTCCAAGGAACTTCTCAACTGTATTTAGTCTTGTAGAAACTTGAAGGAGGGTTTAAATCGAGCGTATAATCCTGAGACAATAGACTTCAAGTGTCAAGTAACTGGTGATAAGGTATTGTGTTGTGCGCCTTTATCCTCTAAGGTTACGGAGTAGATGAGACATGTTTTGTAATACTAAGAAACGGAGATTAGGATATTCGAGAAAATTTTTGGGATTTGTTCATAAGAGGATATTTCTAATATGTGTTTGGTTCTAGGAATTTAGGATTAAGAAAAACGAAAATGTGTTTTGTATGTTGGAAATATAAAAAATATGAATTTCTGTTCAAATATAATATATATGTACGTATAGTATAAATGATTTCGTAAGATCTGAAAAAGTAGTGAAAAATAGGAAAGGCTTTTCAGCAGTGAATGATTTCAAACCGAAAAAGTTTTTTTGGTAATATGAGTATGCATTTAGATATATCTATTCATAATTTTCTTTACTTAGCTGATAACGCAGTAACTAACAATAAACTAAGCAAACCAAGATCTAGGTAGGAAGCCAAACTAATTTCCCTATCAGTAACGTAGTAATTTTTTGGTTTCACGCCGAACCCGAGTGACGGGTACAACCCCAGGGGAAATCAGGGTTTCGTACGATGTTACCTCACAGGTGGTTGCTACTGTCAATCCAAGTGATTTATTTTCTAAGACACAGTTTGATGTCGACGAAAAAAATTGAACTATGTAAGAAAAGTGTGGAGAATAAACACACACAAAAGGGGGTCAGACTTGAGTTTTAATAAACACAAATAAAGAAGTCACGATTCTAGTCCAGGACAAGGAGAGCCAAAACTCTACATTTTGTATTTTTTATTCTTTTTGAAAAAACATAAGACATTTCGTAGCCTATTTCACTACCTTACTAAAAACATAAATTGACTTTGTCAGAAATAACAAAAAACAAAATGTTGATACCTTAATCGTGGTAATCGTTTTATTTAAGATACAAAAAGATTGCCGTAAGCATCTTTACACCATCCATTAGAATTTATTCGGTGTTCTCTAAAAATACACCTTGTTTTTTGACTTGAAAGTGATAATCGTCTTCATTAGAACAAGCTTGAAGTTTTAGATAAAATCTTTTATTTTTCTCATAAAAATATTAATTCAGAAACTATAATTTAAGTGGACGTTGGTTTAGGACCAATTTTGAACTCAATATCTTTAAGTTTGTACATATTTCAGCAAAAAGAAAAATTGTATATTAAGTTTCTTTGAGTAAAAATTTCAGCGCTATTAATGAAATATTCTGCTAAAGAATAATCAGGATCGTTTAGAGGTACCAGGGGAAGTTACCGGGAAAATCGGGCGATATATTTAGCGGGCGTTAGGGTGTCAACACCAGTTAATGTCCCTATTACAGGGCAGGGCACATTAATGCTTTGGGGGCGCCCGTACTTGATGGCTCGGAACAAGCTCCGGGCCGCGGCGCCTCCGATCACGGAGACCATGGAGCCGCAGCTGCTCCGGACCGTAGTCTCGTCCCTCTTTCCACCTCGGACTGACTTCGTCCCTCCGGTGGCTGGCGTTTCTCATTTTACATCTGAGCCACCGGAGGACATTACTGAAGGAGAACTGAAGGCGTCCATAGACCGCCTCCGCCTAAAGAAGACGGCCCCCGGGCCTGATGGAGTACCAGCGCGTGCGTTGGCACTGGCCCTGGGGCCATTGGAAAACCGTCTGCGGGGATTGCTCAACTCTTGTTTGGAGCTGGGCAGATTCCCCGCCATCTGGAAGTCGGGGAGACTCGTCCTCCTGAGGAAGGATGGACGTCCGGCAGATTCGCCATCCGGCTATAGGCCGATTGTCCTGCTGGATGAGGCGGGCAAACTCTTCGAGCGCATCATAGCTGCCCGCATCGTCCGGCACTTGACCGGAACGGGTCCGAATCTGTCGGAGTCGCAATACGGTTTTAGGGCGGGGCGGTCCACAATGGACGCCTTAGACGTGGTCAAACGGTTCGCCACGGATGCGGCGGCACGAAAAGGGGTGGCGTTGGCGGTTTCGCTCGACATCGCCAATGCCTTCAACTCGTTGCCGCATCAGTGCATAGAGTCGGCACTTCGATATCATGGGGTGCCGCTCTACCTGCAGCACGTCGTGGCGGACTACCTCACCGGACGTGACATTTCGTTCGCGTCGCAGACAGGCCTGCAGAAGTACGAAACGGGGTGCGGTGTTCCGCAGGGGTCAGTCCTAGGACCCCTCCTGTGGAACATCGGGTACGATTGGGCCCTCAGAGGGGCCCTCCTCTCTGGTATGCGGGTCGTCTGCTACGCGGACGATACCCTAATTTTAGCCTCGGGTTCTGACCCCCGGGAATGCATCCGGCGTGCGACCTGCGGCGTCCAGGTGGTTGTAGGTCGCATCCGGATGCTCGGCTTGGACGTGGCTCTGGGGAAAACCGAAGCTCTGATGTTGCACGGCCCCCGGAGCCAACCCCAGATGGACACGTGCCTGACAGTGGAGGACGCAAGGATCCCACTGTCGGGCACGATGAAGTATCTCGGCCTGGTCCTCGACGGACGGATGAGCTTCCGGGAGCATTTTAAGCGGCTGGCACCAAGGCTCCAAGTCGCCGCAGCCGCTCTCGGAAGGCTCCTGCCGAACGTCGGGGGCCCAGACGTTGGGTGTCGCCGGCTTTACGCAGGGGTCATTAGGTCGATGGCCCTGTACGGCGCACCCATATGGTGCGGTAGTTTAACGCCTAGGAACAGGGCGGTTCTGCTTGGTGCACAGCGGGTGGTTACCAACAGGATCGTCCGGGCCTACCGCACCGTCGGACGTGAGGCATCGTGCGCCTTGGCGGGAATCCCGCCCTGGGATTTGGATGCGAGTGTGCTAGCGGACCTATACACCCGCTGCACTGCGCTCCGGTCTCGGGGCATCGAACCCTCGCCGGGGCAGCGTGAGACCTGGCGCAGACAAGCCCGCCTCGTCGTATTCCGAAATTGGGAACTAAGGCTCGCCAATCCGACGGCGGGGCGGGCTACGGTGGAGGCAATCCGCCCACATCTCCAACAGTGGGTGGAGAGGCAGTACGGTGTTTTGACGTACCGCCTCACGCAGATGCTGACCGGACACGGTGCCTTCGGGCACTACCTGTTTCGGGTGGCCCGAAGGGAGGTCACCACAGTGTGTCATCAGTGCGGTGACGCGGATGACACCGCACTTCACACACTGGCCGCATGTCCGGTCTTTGCGGAGCCTCGCGCCGAACTTGTGTCTGCGCTGGGTGGAGTGGACGTCGCCGAGTTGTCGGCTGTCATCGCTGCAGCGATCGGCAGCCGGGCGGCGTGGGATGCATTGGCCTCCTTCTGTGAAACAGTGATGTCACAGAAGGAGGCGGCGGAGCGCGTTCGGGAAACTGACCCCAGCGCGCCCGCCATACGCCGACGTCGAGTGGAGCGGCGCAGAGCCGCGCATGAGCGCGCTCTCCCGCCCTAACTAGGGTTCTGGGCGACGGCACGGGGGTGTCTGTCGTCCGAGTATATTACCCACGGCGGGGGGCCACATTCGGTGCTATGGATGCGGTCCCAATATGAGGCGAGGGGGCCGACGCTCTTTACACGTCGGCCTCCACACAACACAAGAAAGTGACCTACCGGCCCACATTACTGGCCGGTGGAAGCCCGCGGTCGGTGTATGAAGGATTGCAACGCATTGCCATACACCGACACAAAAACGCGGATGACGTAGCACGGCGGTTCAGGTGTAGTCAGTAAAAGTCTGACACTACCCATTTCCTCCCCCGAGGGAGTGGGTGTCCATGAGGATTCCCCCGCCTAAACAAAAAAAAAAAAAAAAAAAAAAAAAAAAAAGGGCACATTAATGCTGCATTACTGGGCATTAGTTGGATTATTTTTACTCACTCCTTGAAGAATTATAGAGTTTATTAACTTGCGTCGTTACTTGGTAGAGTTTTGGGGTTGCATAACAACATATAAAGCACAACCTGTCTTCTTTCAATTTATAGTAGTTTTTCTTTCAAATAAATCATTCGTTTTTCGAATGAAACATTTTCGCTGATGTATATCGCATCGATGTATGATGTACAACAGATATTAGCTATTAGTATCAGGTATTAGTAGTATTTGAAAACTCCTACGTTTCATTGAGTCACGGTAAGCAATCACTTCAGGATTTATTGTAACCGTTGAAGAAGCAAGCTGCCGCTTCGTGTATTACATTGTAGAGACTGAGCGCCATCTTCATCTTACAATAGACCTATCTAACTAAGTATAGATATAGACATACCAAAACTACAAAAGAGACAGTCACAAAAACAAACATTCCCAATAATATTGTTTAATTAAATAAGTCATCATCATCATCATCTCAGCCTATCGCCGTCCACTGCTGAACGTAGTAATTAAATAAGTACTATCGTTTAAATGTTGATAATAGACCGCTTAATTAAGGAGTCATTGATCGGATATCGTAATAACCACCCATTAATAGGGTTTATGAACTGAGAGGATTACCGTCCTGTAATAATGGACTTTTGTAATGAGGTTTCGCGAAAATTATTACAATATTGCTGAAAGTTCACAAGAGAAATGAAACCTAATGTTGTAGAACTTTGTCTCTTGGTTAACTCATATTTTTGGCAGCTATCATATGGCACTTTGACTAATTTTATGTAAAAGTTCTTAAATATTTCAGGCCCGGACTTTATTTGTTTTTTAACTGAAGGGATATTTATAAATTTTAAAAAGCAAAATAATTAAAGTTTTCAGGATTTGAAAGTAAGCTAAGCAGTCTGAAGCGACAGTCATACTTAAACAAAACCAACAGCTTACCCCCAAACTCCAAAAAAGACTCACAGTAATGTTTGTTCCGTACTTTTTAAAACACACATTGAATTTTACACTTGCTGTGTGCCTGTGTCTTCACTGAATGCGATCATGAATGCGTCAAAATCTTAACAAAGAAAATTAAATTACCAATTTGAACTAAAACATCTCAGCAGCAAATAACCTCCTTAAATTATTTATAAGCCATTCAACATTATTAATAATTACCATCTAAATTAATTGCGAATTATTAATAATTTACCATGAATTACGTTAAAAATTAATTATACTTGGAGATACCAATTTACTGTATAAACACTTATTTGCATCAACATCTCTAAATTAGAATTTGAGGAGGCTTTAAAGGTCGAATATAAACGGTCACTGGCTTGTCATATAAATAAAATCATTTCATTAAAAGTTTATTCTTTTTTGAGGTGGAAGTATTTATTTGTAAGAATTTCTTACTAAAACATATTCAGCAGGATCGAGCGATTAGTTAGATTTGAATTGAGTTCGATTCACCACCCCAGCACCGCGTCACCTCACGATAGAAGTCTCTGAAACTAGTCATCCATGAAATGTATGTATGTAGATAACTGTACCAATCATTGTTTAACCTTGACTAAATATTTTTTCATATCTTATAGCGGCAAAGAAATACCTATGTACATTGTCTGTGAAAATTTAGCTATACAGCCTGATGACAGACGGACAATTTTTTTCCCGTTTAGGTATTGAACCATAAAAACTCTGCTTCATTTTAAAGTTAGTATTAAGAAACAATTAGTCATTATTAATTTTATTCTACTGTCTACGTCTTACCACTGTATCTATCATAGTCCATTGGCGACTATCGCAGGCACAGTGTAGCCATGTTTTGTTTGTGCCTATTGTGAACCAACTATCTAACTCTGAATGAGATTCAAGCTATTGTTGGTATAGAAATTGTTTTTGTACATCCAGCTTATCTAGATGGAATAATTAAGTTCTATGTTTCAGCTTGTTTAAGGTTTTTAAGTAGGAATTTGTTTGCTTAACGCTTGTACCGTCGTCAGGTAGTATTTTTTTGTAACAGTCCATTAGTTCGGAGCTAGAAATACTGTAAGTATATTTTAAAGGCGACATTTTGAGTATGGTTATTAGTTGCCTCTTCATGTTTAAGCCATGGACCGATAGTAATGTAATCACGTATAGGCTATAATAGTTATAGTAAGATAAAAACAACGAAAGAAGTTCGTCGGAATACTGATTTCATTTTACCTTCACTTTCCATTTTAACTTAAACACCTCAACATCCAACCAGAAAAATCGAATCAATAAAAAAGCTCATAAAATTCGGGCAACACGATACATATTCCAATCATTAAGTATCGGCCTAATAACAGTATAGCCGTCTCTTTCTGCTGTGGTTTATTTGAAGCGGTGGCTCCCATGTGGAAAATCAAAGCGTGGCCTACTGGACCGTGAAGCTTAGCGGCCCGGCATCCAACATACCATCCCACATCCCCTCTGAACTTACGAACACTTGGTTATGCGTTTTCGACGACAGTTTTGTCCTTGCTTCGTGCTAGAAATTCGAGACCAAATTTCAGGAGTTTCTGGATCCATTTTAGAGGAATATTGGGAAATCATTTAATTTTCGATTTATCAGTTACAACTAGTTACTGTTCAAGAAATATTTTTTTTTGTATTTCACGCTGCAGACCTCAAGAAGAACTTGAACAGAAGAGTTATGGCAAAAATTACAAAAGGGAAAAAGGACAAACAAAGGCAAGATTCTTTGATCGCAATACAATTGTAATAAAGACAGAAAATAATCTCATTTCTGACAGAAAAAGGCATTACAAGTCCCCTGGTCACTGCGACCTGTGACCTTTACCTCTCATTTGTGGCCCCTCCCCAAGTCCCAGACCAATTATAAAATTGCCTATCTCTGTTGGGATTTTATTTCATCTTCTGAGGATATGTTCGTTTATACATTTCTCATGTGATAGCTCGAATTAGTCTCGCTTGTTTATGACGTTTTGTAAACGGGGCATTTTTAATTCACATAGCTTTACAGGGTTACCAGTTCATGTATTTACCCATTTCTGGGCAAAGACTCTTCTCAAAAATAAAACGAACGTACATTAAACACCGCTTTCGGATCCTTCTATTTGGAATCCAACTTTGTTAAAGGTGTTTTTCTTTACGGATGGCATCTTGGAATAATTAAAAAATTATGTACCAACAGTCACTTTGCAATATTGTCTGCCTTTCATATTATTATAGCTTCATTTTCATAAATACTCATGAAACACAAACGCCATTTATACAAAACATTTGTTCCTGTCTATTATCTATAGCTTTCCGTCTTTCTTCTCGAGGGACTTGTTTACTTATGTTCTTTACCTTGTTGTTTTTAAACTTTTAAATACCTCACTAAAGTTGTCGGGATGTTCTATTCTGTTCTTGCTTTTAATTTATGTTTCTTTTGTTCGAGGAAACAGTGTAAAGTGAAATGTATTCGGATGTATGCTTTTAACATAGAAAATGTCACGTAGACTAAAATACTTCACTGAACTTACCAACATGATAGTAGCTTCAAAAATAAAATACATCTACCAATGAGAAACACAACTGAAAAATACTCAAAGAAACATTTAATGTTATGTATTGGATAGCAACAGAATCAGGAAAAAGTACCTCAAAATTCTCCCACACTTCAAAATAGAAAAAACGAAACCAGGGTAGTGGCTTCAAAAAGTCACACACGTAAAAGTTTGTATGACTTAATCTGTGATAAAACCTCGAGCCTGTCAGTCCAACTTTGCTTTTTTAAATTCCCTTCACAATAGCAATGACCGTAAATTTTCGGGCATCGGAATCTAAACGGGCGGTGTGTCAATTCGTTCCAACTTTTAATAGAAACAGGACTTTGAGTCAACGAGAATTGTAACAAAGTGAACTTTATTCGAGAGCAGGAAATTAAAGAATAATAGAGTGTATCAAGTCTCATTGATCTGGGGAAAAGAAATACAAATGGAACACACTTCATGTGACTCTTGGACAAACTTTGGGAGAACGGTTCAGGTGCCTTTTTATTTAACGTGTTAGTTTCGATGGTGAGTTTTCCTCTTTAACCTGTAAAGGAAAATAAAGGGTCGATGTTAAATTTCAGGTGTTTATTGGAAAATAACGTTAAGCTAAATGCATTTTGAAAGTTTGATCTGCTTCCTAGTTTACTTTGGCATGTACTAAGCAGCAATTATTAGACTTAATATAAATATTAATAAATTTAATTAATAATATTTACAAAGTGCCAAGAAAGACACCTTGGTCCTTATTGAGATGGAAAATTGGGAAAAACTGGCCGCATTACCACGTAAAATGGAAATGCTAATTATTTGAGCAAAGTAAATTTTAAATTAGGCAAAATTATGAAAATAATCCACTTGCTTTTTTAAACAAAATATTTTTTTGCCCGAATTTATTAATAAATGTAGATTAATTTATAGAAATACAGAAATACACGCAACATTTAGATCTTCGTTACGACCTCCAGCGTTTTTACCTATATAAATTCATCAAATTAAACTTGAACATCCCTAAAGTAATTATAACTTTAGGAACTAGACCTCCAACAAATTTTAATTCAGTACCCTCAAATCAACTAGTTCCATATTCTATGGGGCCCAGAATCTCGTAAACGTCGGGAGAATCCGTCGTATTTCCCCTGAGGTCAACGACCGACATATTTTTTCGCCAATTTACACCCTAGTATGGTCAATATATTCTGAGGTCTATCCGAGCGCGCAAATCTTTTGGACCCCTTAAATTTTGCATGAGTTGCTAATGTGTTCGTACAGGTTTCAGGATTTTGTGGCGACTATTAAAATTACAATTATTTTTTTATAATCACACCATCAAATTCATAATTATTTTGTGCGGGTATGGATGTTGCGTGACACCGCAGCCAGGTGGTGATTTTGAAAAATATTGAAATACATAAATCAGTTGTCGCTTCCATTTGTGCATAGCTATTTAACCGATTTTAATATCTGTGTTTTATAATCTTCATAACCACGCGGACGATGTCGCGGGAACCAGCTAGTATATTATATAACAAATTCTAAATATTATCAACAGTTTAATCTTATTTTAAATGTCTCAAAAAGCTTGGCAAGATAGATTAAGCAAACTAATTCTAAATGAGACCTCATTTAGCCATTTAAGCAGATTACCCCACACTTAAAGTCATCATTGTAATTTTCCTTCGACGTAACTAAAAAGCAAAATAATGTTATCAAAGGCTGCCTCAAAACAATCCCATCCACGTATAAATGAGCTTAGAAAGCAAATGTGAAAGAAACGCCTACGAAGGGTCCGTTTTATATGCAAATAATATATAATGTAGGGCTAATCTGTTTAAATCAGCACCCCTCGACAAATGTTGGGGCCCTAGGGCCAAATATGTTTTATCTTGTTTGCACAGCACCTAATAACGCCAGACATCCCACCTTTATTCTGTTTAAAGAATAAAATATTTAACTTGTCTAAATAAAATATTTATTTGAGAGCTTAGGCTGAGGATTTTCAGCCTTTTTCTTCCTTAAAAAAAAATGATATTGTTATCATTTTTTTATCTGTAATTGGATTAGTAGTTATGAGACATGTGGAATTGTTTTTTAACGATATTTTTTTTAAAGGGATTACCATTGAATTAATAAAATAAATACATCAAATTCGTTTTTTTTTTAAATTAACAACTTTTCTCTTTTTCGCGCAACTTAAAAATTTAAAATCATTTTGTCACGATCAAGACAGCTTTCAACGCTTCGCTTCCACATCTTCTACAGCACTATTTTCAAAAGCAAATCAGGATCTCAAAACACAAGCAGTGATGTACGAAACTTCACATTCAATACATAATACATTCCCTTTGGGTTCAACCTTGACGTTCCTGATACCAATTAGCGGGGAACTTGAATTCTGTATCAAGTTCCAATCAGTTGGAGATATCTAACAAGTTGGATGCCACAATGGCCTTGAGAATAACTTTGATTTGTATTGTTAGATGATTTCGTACTGGAGTGTGTGAGATTAGGGTACAAGAATTTGCCGTTTGTAATATTATTTTTGTATATAACATGACAATTAAAGAAAGACTTGACAAGAAAGAAAACTACAACAAAACAAGAAATAGATTAGCGTCTGTCAAAAAGAGATAGAATTATGCCTGGCAAAGAGAATACAAAAAAAAAAAACAGTAGGTACTCGCTTAGGTATGTTATAAACCTGTCACTGATCTGTTTAACTTGCTTGTTGGTGTTTAGCGCAAGGGCAATAACAGAGGTCTTGGTTTCGATTCCTGCCCAGGACAAATGTTTGGGTGCTGAGCTCAATCATTTCCTCTGTCTGGGTGTAATTAAGTTATTAATTAAGTTAACATAGCCTAATACTAATTATGTAAGCTTTGCTTAGTTTGAAGCTAGATGGCGTTGTGTGAGTCCAAGTTCAGTACCCCAGTACCTTTTTACAGTAAGATTTTCGTGTAATATCTCAGATGCCTCCTTACCTATTAACAGATCTAGGGGAAATCGGGGTGCGATAACCAAGATTTAAGTGGGTGTTGGACCCTGTAATTGTAAGGTTCATAGTTGCTCTGTGTTGCATCCGATAAAAAATTTGGGTAGGCAAAAAAAATATGTTGCATGGTAAGGTGCTGTCAAACCTTTTACAGCTGATAAGGGTAATTTCTCTAAATTTTGTTATCGAGTCGTCGCATAAGTCTAGTTATAAGACCGTTGGTGTGCCAAGTCAAAGACTGTCCCCAGTACACATAATTTTATTGAGCTTTATGTACTCGTAAAGTTGTACTAAGAAATAATTATCACTTACTTTAAACGGCGAAGAATAAATCGTTACGAACCAGCAGACCTGAGAATTTCTCAAGGGTATGTTAAGCTACATAACATACATAAGCTATGGGAGCAAGATGGCTCGATGACATAATAAAGGTCTCGGGTCGAGTCTGGATGAGGCTAGCACAGGACCGTAGAAAATGGCACGAAAAAGGGGAGGCCTATGCCCAGCAGTGGGAGGATAAAGGCTGTGGATGATGATGATGATGATGTTAAGCTACATCAGAAGTCTACGGGCATTTTAAACTCTGACACCAACCATACGAAAAGTCGTCTAATATAAGAGTATACACTACAAACGGCCGTAAACAGTTGTCTACAGAATATAACATGAACAATAATCGCTCGGTCGTTTCGTAAGCGCTAACCACTATAACGCGGTGACCCGTAAATTTCAATCTTTGTCCAGTTACTAAGTTTCGAAACGAGCTAGCAATAATTAAAGAGCTTTCACTAAAATTCGGTAAAGCAGATGGTTACAGGGTTGAGGGTTAGGAATTACACGTAATTTCAAATGTAGCATTCTGACCGTTTTATCTCTGTATGTTGGTTGAGATAGACTGATCCCAATGTACCATACAAAAAAAGTGAACAACGATTAGAATTACACATAAAAAATACGTAGACAAATAATAATACCATATCTGTGAGCGTATTTGATACACGGGTAGTTTATCTAAATAAATTGTCACATCTATACTCTATACTAATATATAAAGCTGAAGAGTTTGTTTGAACAAATCAATCTCAAATCTCAGGAACTACTGGTTCAAATTGAAAAATTCTTTGTTGAATAGACCATTCATTGAGGAAGGTTTTAGGCTATATACCATCAGGCTGCGACTAATAGAAGCGAAGATACAATAGGAAATGTGGAAAAAACAGGGAAAATTTTTCATCTTCGGGGGCTTCCGTTCAAAAATTTATAACTTATATCTTCTAATAACGCGGACGAAGACGCGGTCAACAGCTAGTCTATATCTATACTAATATATAAAGCTGAAGAGTTTGTTTGTTTGTTTGTTTGTTTGTTTGTTTGTTTGTTTGTTTGTTTGTTTGTTTGAACGCGCTAATCTCAGGAACTACTGGTCCAAATTGAAAAATTCATTTTGTGTTGAAGACCGATGAATGAATGGTCGATGAATGATCTACTCAAGCCTAAAGGCTATAAACCATCACTCTGCGACTAATAGGAGCGAAGATACAATGGAAAATGTGAAAAGAAAACAGGGCAGGTATAAATCATAACTTATATCTTCTACCCACGGGGACGAAGTCGCGGGCAACAGCTAGTAAATAAATAAAACTCTAGATTAACACAGACATTAATGGACATACCCAATTAATAGTATTGATGAAATGTATTTACGGGATGCTAAATTAGATGTACTTGTTTTAATTGTTTCATATTGTACTGGTGTACCTATTCAAGGTGTTTCTCCGTTTGAAAATACGGTTGTCTGGTAGATAATGGCTTGCGGTATTAAGTCCGCCTTATGTATCACAGTTGTACATGAAAGTTAAATAAAATTCGATATGTCTAGAAATACACTCCTAAAAAAGACTTAGTAAGATATTACTGCCTAGGTTATTTATCATAGAAACCAGTTGGCAAGAGCTTTCTCAATAAACACACCCCTACAAACCCAGATAGCGAAAGATAGAGATCTTATATAGACGAAGCCACGGGCACAGCTGCTGTAACAAAATAGAGAGACAGTTGTAAAAGTTTATTACAATGCATGAAATCGTAAAACAAGGCGCGCAACGTCTTGAAGCGTAATGGTAACGTTAATTGTTATATTAACTGTATACATGGTTGAGGTGTGGTCTCAGTGTTAGCGGAGAGCGTTTTTGTAGTATTAGATGTATTTGATGGTTATGAATGTTGTGATTTTGAGCAGTGGTATTTTTAGCTTAAAAAAGAGAAACCTCTTCTTTATAAGCTTAAGTCAGGTAACTTATCGAATAGTATAAGTATTCACTATTGTGTTGAGGGCAATTGATAAAGATGTGATCTCAGCAAAAAATGATTTTAAATTAATACCTAATAGACGGGCTTTCAGGTATACAATAATTTTTATAATTCCTGCCTACCCTGCTAAATTCTGGAATCATTTCCAAAAAATAGCTCTCAGAAACCTTATTATAAAATAACACCATATATCAGAGAGTAAACGAGAGCAAAATTTCGAAAGTAAACAATAAAATTAATCAGCAAACGCTCCCCGCTGTCAGTGCCACCGCAAATATAATAAAAGTTAATCATATTCAAATACGCACCTATACGCAAGGGTTGTTTCCTTGAATGTAATTTACACTTATATCCAACCCTCCACCCCTAAAATTCTAATTAACTTGTACATTACAAAATATATTACAACTTGCTACAAGACTTGGAATGCTGATATTTGATGCTCCAAGAAATTTTATGTTGCTCGTTTTGTATGGAGGATACTCGTAGCGTTTTATTTTGCATTTAAGTTACGTTGGTATGTCTTATTGAAGAAAATTTTGTATTCAATTACATGAGTGTTTATTATTAATAATACATTTTTTAAGAACATTCGTATGATGATATTAAAAGGCTCATCATTACTCCCCTGTCCTTATTCCAATTATTATTTGGGGTCGGTGCAACATGTCTTCTTCTTCCATACCTTTCTACCCGACGTCATCTCACAGCCATATCGTCTTTTGCACAACAGAATAAATTAATAGGTGCATGCTAGCCCTAAATGAAAAAATAAATACTCAAGTATATGAAATAAACTTGGTCTCCAAGGAAATTTTAAGACGACATTTGAAACATTTGACCCTTCTGCGTAGCAACAACATCTAAGTCCGACCGCTGTCCAAATTCAACTGTTACTAACCTGGACATGTCGTGCAAGTGATAAATCAACAAAGAAATAGACATAAAATCTATTTATCTTCATCTATTATGGAGATTTTTGCTGGTTACTAACAGAATGGTTATAAGATTTATATTTTATATATTATTATCATTTATTATGGTCTTACTGATTCCTCTCAACGGGAATGACATTTTAGAAGACTTATATAGAGATTTTATATTCTTGGCACTTTCTAGAAATAGCAGAAAAATATAATAAATCAGTTTTGATTTCCTATATATATATTACTATCTTCAGTAACCATAATAATAATTTAGGCTTACTTGACCAACACCTTATGAGGCTCTCGTTGGGCGTCTGGGTCAAGGGTTTGATTCAGAGAGCGGTACTTCTGTACGGCGCGCATCGTGAGGAGGTTCCTCTCTCTGGAGCCCTGACCACCGGCAGCTTGGGCCCTGTTCCCGTTGCCGGTTGGACACTATTTTTTATATTTTTAAATATATGTTGTTTTTTTTATATACCTATATTTAAAAATGTAATTTATATGTTATTTAATTTAATTTAGGCTTATAAAAAAACACATTGTTACACTGTATTGTAATTAAAATTAAAAGGAAAACTTTTAAAAGTGCGGCCTTGTGTTTGACTAGACACCCGGAAAACGGACCTAGGGTTGAATCACAAAAAGTTCGGTTTGTTTAAAACTTTCAGTTTTGTTTGTAAAGCAGGATGCGTGAACATTTACTTTGCCTGTTTTAATTGTAGCGTGTTTTTTGAGCTTCGTAAATTAGCCTTATTTAGTAGCATTTGCTAAAATAATGCTTTTCATACTATTTGTATTAAATTCAAATAGCTAGGCCGATTTCGACGAAATTTGGTATTGAGGTAGCTAACACCTTGAATTAACACAGGTTTTTAAACGGCTGCCTTACTTTAGTGTAATATTTTTGCAGCTTTAACAAACAGCTGTCCCAAACAACTAGTATTCTAAATACATGTAATTGAGCTAACCTCTTCGACTACTCACTATATTATTATTCTTTCTCGAATATCTATGTCAGGCTTAAGATTAATCCTTCCTATCTAAATATTACGCCTAGTAATAGGAACCGCAAAAATTGCCACATCACGGCGCGATGAGCTCATGAATAAAGAGGAGTAAGAAACTAGTCAGGCGAACACGATGTATTTTATGAGATCATTTTGAGCCTATGGCCAGGCCTAGGCTATGAATAGATCATGACTAGGAATACAGACTACCTTTGATCCTAGTTTTTTTTGTTATGTAACTAGTAGAGTTCGTTTCTTTTTAAATTATTTTAATAAAATGTTTAAAGGTTTTTTTGCATAGCTTTTTGCTGGATTGTCCAGCAAAAAAATCACGATTCATAATAATTTATCAAAGTTAAAAATAACCTTGACTATTAGGTAATACCAGTGACATTGTACATTATAATGCAAGTTGGACACCTCTACTTGCACTGTTGCACGTACGTTGTCTCCCTTTCACACCGCTTCCAGTCTATATCTGAAACCTCATAGTACAGACACATTTCCACAGACATAAAAACTAAAAAGCATCCTAATTTACAAAGCCCTAAAGACGGTTTTCGAAAATCCTCACTTTCTACCTATATTAACTGAAACATCATTCAAAGAATCCAAAGTTTGAACACAATTCGTCAGACACAGACGCGAGACGGTCTGAACTTGGACTTCTGTCTACCCTCATTATATTTCAGGAGTATATCAAACGGATTGTATGGTCCGCTGCACTGGAAAACGCTGATATAACAAAACTTGTTCAGGCTAATGTTGGTATGATTTAGTTACATATTTCTATGACTTTGAGAAGAAACTTTTGGTTAAATTAGTTGTTTTGTTTAAGCAGGTTTTGTAGTGAGAATCTGAGCTCATAAAACGATGGCCAAAAGTTCTTACTTTTATAGTCTTCTACAAGAAAAGTGTTGAAGCTTGAAGAAACATTATAAGAAGTGAAACTTGGAAGACAGTTTTTCTGTGTCTAAAGACCAAGATAAGAACCGAGGTACCGAAGCACCTTTGTCCGTCCGTCTGTCATCAGGCCTTCACAAGTGAATTATTACTAAAAGTAAAGATCGAAGTACAACCATTGTTGGTTGTTACAGTTATTAATTAGCTGATTCACCCAATAGATTTGTTTTTGTGTAGCCAATTTGTACGAAACACTCATCCCGACGCTAAATTGACCGGTTATGTTTATAATACATAACTTAAGTTGGTTACTAACACACTTTCTTTCCTTGAACAAACATTTTGCATTATTCACCAAACAAAATGAAAAATATCATAATACTTTAAACATTCAACGAGCGCATATTACTCAATTGCTAAATACATAATAATCTCCACACTTATAATGAAAGCGGTAAGCAAGAGTTCGTTATACGCGAGTTTTGTCGCCATGTTTTAAAAATGTCTGGTGGCGGCGCGTTCCCTTGGTGTTAATTTATTACTAACCGTAACTTCGTTCACAGTCAATTACCTTTGATTTTCATGAATTTATTCAACAGTTTAGGTTTTCATATGAATATTCTGATAAAAAAATGAATGAGAAGACTATTTTTGGCATTGTAGTACAGAAGCAGGTTTCATGGCGTTTTTTAAGTACTTTTTTAATTTATATTGTCTTAAGTACTTAATTAGCTATAAGGAAAAGGAACAGTTAAACATAGTTTTCACGAAGAGATACACAATGATGTAAAATAAATTTATTCTGATTCGAACCATTATATTCGAGCGATTCAATCAACGTTTCCAAAGTTACGTTCCGTTTCAAAAATACCACTTGCCAAAAAAAATATCACTTGCATTTTCACGAAAATTTATTTATGAGCATTCACTAAAGTTTGGTTACCAATATCGATCGTAAGTCCTGAATCAGCAAAATTTTACCACATACATGCAAACTTTGGTAAAGTGGACAAAACTTTCGTATGAGTATCGAATATCACAGTTTATAATTGGACCAGCCTTATAAAGCGGCCGCAAAACAAGGCAAAAACACCAATTTCATTTAACAGTTGCAATTAGCACTGGGGTCTAAAAGTAAGTAGCTGTAGAAGTGAGATGCAGCACCATACTATACAGAGCACCATCCTGCTCCCACAATTAGGTTCAACGATATTTCTTCAAGTAGTGGTTGCAGGTAGGTAGGGACATTTTCAGCAAGTTTTTCGCGAAATTGTACCGTTTTAGTTTTTGTTAGGAATTCTGGTTGTGTTGTGTGCAGCTAAACTACAATTAGAGGAATGGAATAGGATGGTCTATTTGCTGAGGTTTTATCGGTTTGCTGTTTTGCGTTATACGTTTTTGAACTATTGTATATTGGTAATAGCTTCATATGGGTAGAGTGTTGTTATTATTACGAAGACAAGGATCCGGATAAAATAAATACCGGTCAAGTGCAAATTGGACTCGCGACACCGACCTCAAGACCAACAAATTTCTGGCCGCAAGATGCATTCCTTGACATCGATCTTCATTTTGAGTATTTTTGTAGAGTAAGTGCTGACCAGCTTTAGACTTGAAGTTTGATGGAAACGATAATTGCGGGTATAACCTGATACCCAAGTTTTCATTTTTCGCATTAGAATTTAGTACCCAAACATAACCTATCTTCCTCCAATGAACCAAACATTACGAATTCCATTCAACTTGCACGTTTTCCTCAAACTGACTCTGCAGTAAATTATGTATTATTTATTTACAAAACAATCGAAGTAAAACAAGTAAGAAAGTCTTTTACGAATCGTTTTTCTTAAATCCTCGTATCTCCAAAACAGATCTGTGTTCCGAAATAGCTTTTTCTTCCGAATGTATCGATAGGGAAGCCAAATGGATTTAACATTATGAATAATCGGTATTTAATCTGTTCGCTACTGTTACGGCCTACGACATCCAGTCACAATAAGACTTGGAGACGTGGGAGCAGGACAGCACACTACAGCGTAAACTTTGTCTCGCTTTAACCAAGTCTTGGTTTCTTTCAAGAGATAGTGGTATGCGTCCTGGTTTCTATTTATAGCTGCGTCTATCCAATGTCGGGGATCGTTTGGTCTTTGTTTTGGAACTTGAAAGCTTTGAATTCATTTGTTCTTTGCCTTGAATGTAACAAAGATCGCTGAGATATTGATTATTTCCAACAACGTTATGAAGGTATGGGACATTTAAACAGACATATGATTTTTCCATCTCTTTATTAAGCATACTCTCATTGACAGATGGGCACTTCCCTTACTAACTTAAACTAACATGGTAAATCAAATAAGTTTATGTTTGTTTAGTCTCCGCAAGAGACGTGAATTTTATACACTATTGCGTATTTTAGTTATCTTTAAATTAAATTGTCTATGATAGAAATATACTGCAATTATCCTAATCACACGCTTTGACTGCTTTTCCGTACATGACTATTTCATATTAAGCTTTTATGACTATCCCCTTCAAGTGCATCGTAGTTTAGAAATAAAACCTCGAATTGTCGTAAACATAACCAAAGGATTTTATTACTCGGAACGTTATCACCAATCTGGGGTCCAGCCGTGGGGTTCCAAACGCCGTAATTATTTGAGTTTATTGGGCAAGGGTATACAGTTGATATGGAAGGTTTCCTTCCTCAAATTTATTGAGTACAGCAGTTATAATTAATGGGGTCACCCTTTGCAGATAGCATAGGTAATTAGTTTAATTAAATTCCTTGTGTTACCGCAGGAGGTCCGAACTGGCGGCCATAGTTGAGATTAGATATTCCTTAACTGTCATAAATGAGTACAGAGTCTAAAAATTGGATCATAATTTTTTGTACAGTCGGACATTTTTTTTATATCGACACCATTGCATCAGTAAGGACGTTAATCCTTGTAATGTGGAGGGTTTTACACATTTAAGTCACATGCATATGACACTAAGCTCAGTAATTGTATTACGTTTGGACAATTAAAAAGGTTGAACAGACAAGATTTGACTTACTCTGACTTCTTGAT
>NC_039497.1:40931-114435 GCF_003590095.1 Trichoplusia ni
GAAAGAATTCTACGATTCACGATGTTTTCAGGACATAATGTGAGGCAGGCCCTGGAAATTTAAGTGCTTAACTGATTTTTGTTTCTTTTCTATTGTCCTTTTGTCTTAAATATTCATTAATTTTATTCAATAGACACATTACTCGATTTAATTTAATGACACTTGAATTTCACTAGAAAATTAGTAGACAATTGCTAAATACCTTGTAAAATATATGCAAAGCGACCTTCCTTCTGAAAGCCACGCTTGGTTCAGGTGGATTTTCAACAACCACCAATTCAGAATCCAATATTTTCAATGTTGCCTGTACTGTTTCATTGGTGAATAGTTCTTTGCCAACTAAATATTGTTCTGTTTTTAGAGCTCTATTGAACTTTGGGGATAGCCCACCATATACTATTCTTGCTCTTGAAACCTTGTTGTATTTTGTGATCTGGTAGAGGAATCCTGCGCTGACTATTGAACTTGCATTTGTGCTTCTGGGCATTAGCTGGAAAATCAAATGTTTTTATTTCAAATAGGCTGTTTTCCATTCACTTTTAACACGTTACATATTTACAATATTGAGTCTTGGTGCAAGATTAAAAAATGTCACTCCATAACTACGTTACTGTTTTAAAAACAAATATATATACACTATATCTTATACGTTACTATTTGCAAGATCAGCGTAAAATAGCAAAATGGTAAAAATTTAATTGAAAAAAAAATCCTATCGTGGAAGAGGAAAGAAACAGATCAAGTAAATTTTACTATGGTGTACCGATACATTACAAGAATACCGTACCTAGAAACAACAAAACAAAAAAAATAGTAAATCAATGAAACATTAATATGCACGAAATATGTAGTCCCAATCATTCTTAACATGAATGTCAAGTCATGGTAAAGTTTCGAGAAAGTGAGACTGGGGGAAAAGAAATAATTACGGAATTAGAATGCTAGGTTAGGTGATCATGTAAATTGTAGAATCATTCCAAATTTTACTAAGAATCCTAGTCTCTTCTTTATTATTTAAAGTCGATATAATATAAATAGAAATATACTTATGAAAATACTAGATGTGCGTATTTTAATACAAAGTGTGAAACATGCGATACATAAATTAGAAAACAGAAATTGAATTTAAACTGCTCACATAGTCATTGAATAATTACTGTATTATCGTTAGGTTTATCATATTATTAGTATTACACTACTATCAACCTAAACAATAAAGATAAAACTACTTTAAATTAAAAACCTTGTTGTTTGGCACTAAGCCTAGAAAAATAAAACAGAAATTCTACTACATTTTCTTATCGAGTTCAAGTTAATAGTAAGTGTTTAATTTAATTAGTAAACTTTTTGCTGATATTTCACAAGAAGACAATGTTGGTATTTAGCTAACAAAATTTAGCTACTAAAAGTGAAGCACCAATGCACCACAAGGAATTAACAGCAATTAATGATGTGGATTCTCTAAGAACTCTCTCGGGAAAAGCATTTGTACCATAGCGATCACCAGGTACCAAACCTAGGGCTGGAGTAAATATTTCATACATATGACCAATTTCAATCTTACCTTATAGGTAAATATTTTGTACTCCTTGCTCAGCGGTGGCAGCATTACGTTTAGAATCACCATTCCTTTCATGTTCGTTTTCAAGAATTCTTGCATCGTTACCAACTTTTTGGAGTTTTTATTTGCTATAAACAAGTAATATTATTATTACTGCTAGCCTGGTATGTCCCACAGTAAGGCAAAGGCTTCCCTACTTCGTCCACTTGTCTGTGACCACTTGTGACTAGCTAGGTAAGAACGAATCCAGGTCATCCAGCCATGTCTGTCTGGGTTTGTCTCGCTGACGTCGGTTTTGTGTTAGGTAAATAAAACGGTAGCAAGCATTTCAGCTGGTACTTTAATTACTTTAATCTGGATAGAAATCCACGAGATTAAAGTGCTAGATAATTTACACGATTCAAAGTAATTGTGGCTACGTGAGGCTTCAGATTTAGGTATGACACAACATAATATTACATTGTCACCCAATAAAGACATGCATGATGAGTTCCAGCTCAATCAGAAAACGGGAAATGTGTCAAATTTAAGAGTCAGAAGTAAACAGTATAAATCAATGGAAAACATACCAATCGTTAAATTAGCGCCAACAGTTTCTAGTAGAAGATAGATATCCGATGAGAAGAAGTTGAATTTATGTTTTATCATCAAATTCCCAGCAATGGTACCCAACTGTGAAAGCAATAATATTATAGTTTTTGCCATAAGGTCCAATCTTTATCAAAGAATACCTGAACACTCGACTTACATTTCTCACAGGAATATGAGCGACCTTCTGAAGATGATTATACAACTTTGTCAGGTACTCAAAATACTCTTGTTTTCCAACATTTTTGAAAATATCCAACAGCTCAGTGAGAGCCACAGCTGCTCCTATTACAAGGTTCTGATCTATTTTATAACCTTCGAGTTCTTTAACACCATTTATGTCTATGAGAACTTTGGGATAGTCAAGAATTGGATAAGCACCTGAAAACAAAATAGTATTCATATCAAGCTTTATTAAACCGCAATAATTTAAGTATTTAATATTCTTACCTTTAGCGGTATTGCCGCCTACCAGCATGTATGAATCATATCCTTTTTCATTAAGTATTTTGAATATACTTTGGACATCTACGACTCTGTACCAATATTTGCCATCATTGAGTCTTATCTCTATAACATCATTACCCATAACGTCATCTGTTTCAACAATGCACCACTCAGATTCCTCGCAATTACTTTTATCACAAGCTTTCCCAGATTTTTCGCAAATTTTTAAGTCCTCGATATCAAGAATTTGACGTTTTGGGCTGTCTTTCGCAAATTCCTTGAATGCATCTAATATTGGTCTGTACCCTGTACACCGGCAGATGTTGCTGCCCAATGATTGTTCTACTTCCAACATCGTGATATCAGGTTTATTTCGGAGGAGACTGAAAAGAAGAAACATTTTAAAATAATTTTGTTTGACAGCGTGACAGCAATACACAGCAACATATCTCCTCTTCTGACTCACAGACACGCTGCCATCCACAACTTCTTAAAGTTATTATATTTGAAGAAGGTCTGACCCATTTTGCACTATAGGGAGTATATTGCGTTCCCAAATGCAACAACCTAACATTTAGAGTGATGTTAGGCCCACAGACTCATCCTCTTCAAAATGTTCAATACCTGTACATAGACATGACCCATCCAGGCGAACAGTACCCGCACTGGGTTCCATTGTAATCAGCTAGCGTTTGCTGCAGCGGATGGTAACCAGTTTTCTTGTTACCAAGTTGTTCTATAGTTGTGATCTCAAGTTCATGACAGGCAACTATTTGTAGCATACACTGAAAATTAAAGGTGACAAAAATAATTTAGCAAATTACTTATAATTCTTCTTTAAACTACACATTGATGACACACAATATTAGATTTAGTTTGTATTATGAAGCAAAGACCAATGAACACAAATTAATTGCATTACTATAACTGTTGTATTGTACTGACACGGCATTTGAATGTCAGTGTTACGATCATCACCTACGTTCACTCTTAGAAGAAAAAATGCATAAAACACCTTCATCTATGTATTTTTGACTCCATCAATCTGAAGCTCACCAATCTAATTCTTGGAATTAATTTACCTTAACTTAAATGCTAAAGAACTAACCGAGTTGACAGCATATGGTAGAGCAGGTGGTTTCTGTGCAACGACCACGCATGCGCCGCATCCGGCTTCCTGACACATATACTTAGTGCCTCTCAATTCCAGGTTCTCTCTGATGTAGTTAAGTAGTGTCAAATTCGAACTGACTTCGCCGCCAACTGTAAAATATTATTCAATTTAATTTAGTTGTTTTTTATATTGCAACGACATAAAATAACGATACCCGAAAGTCTGCTTTCTTAATTAGGTGTTAATATAATAAGGTGATATTAATACCCTATTGAACCTTGTTAGTCCGAAGCGTCCACTGGTGAACAAAAGAATTTCTGCTGCTTTTTTATCGATTTGGCTCAACCAATCATGTCAGATATCGCAGTCGATTGCTAGATATAAACTACCCTCAACATAACTCTGATATAACCCCACAAGTTTAATGGTCGCATAGGAAAGTTGTACTCACCTGAATATTTAACGCCATTTATTTTAAAACTGACTCTATCCATACTTTCAGTCATCCAAGCGAAATGCTCTCTAAAACAAACTTTGGTTCACCAAAACTATCATTAAATAATATGCGACATCTGGTGTTAGTTAGGTCAAGGTCTATGTTAACAAACTGCTCTATTAAATTAAATCCTTTTTCTTAATTTTCTGTGAATAGCGTTTTAGGTAAAAGAAAAAATAAAAGACGAGTGTATGTACAATATGTGGAATTGTTAATTCTTAATTGGAAATGGTCATGTTATCCTAAGGATATAATGGTTAGCTATTCAGCAAAAATATTCTAGACATACCACTTTATTTTTATGCAGCTGATGAAAATTTCACGCGGAATTGATTAACTGATTCCTGAAAGATATTTTCTTCACAGCATTGCAAATAGAAGTTATACGCACACGACCACGTCTTTTATATCACTTTCTATAAAATGATGATTTTTTTATTAATAAATTTCTGTTTAAATAAAAACAAGGTATTACGTCACTAAAGTTTAATTAACAAAAGGCATAACCATCTGTAGCAGTATTCCCGGTACTATTTGTATAATGATTTACACTGCGTATGGAAATACTAATGTCTCAATACCTATACTCTATTAGCACCCTATTGATTATAGACTGTTTATTCAGGTGCCATACAGTTTTATAGATATTGCTCTTGGTATCATTTAATTTAAAAACAAATGTACAAATGTTTCGTGAAGCCGTGACAAAAAACCAGTCAATTGCGAGCTCTGTACAAATTTGCTTAAGATAAGGTTTGGTGACAAATTAATTGTCGGGTACCATCAAATTTACATGTCACTTCTCAACGAAATTGTGACATTATATTTTCAGCTGGGGTTACATATCTGATTGGTAAATTGTAGAGTTCGTATTTGTTTATTTTCAAGACTTTATAAAGCTATAAATAAAATAAATCACAAGAAAAAAAGACTAAAAAACCAATTAAAAAAATAAAAGAAAAAAACATTAATTTCTAGTGGTTTCTTAGGTTTACGCGAATGTTAGACATTAAAATGAAACTACTTTTACGGATTTTATCGCGGTTTAATATTTGATTTTAGTTCTGCCCGTGATCATGATACCTACAAAGGTGTCGAAACGTCGAGAACTAAGATAAAAAATAAACCGCGATAAAATCCGTAAAAGTAGTTTCATTTCAAACTTTAATTTCTCATCAATAATGCCAGAAATAGAATCTTGTTTTTTCTACGCTTCATTCAAAAGACATTGATTGGGACAATGGGGTATTTGGGTACTACGGAAGGAAAAAAAGGGAATTTGGGACAAAAGGACAAAAATAATCCAACAAAGACCCCATAAAGAATAGTTTTTTTCTTTGACCTATCGAACCCTAAAAATACACAGTAAGACTTTTCTGTGAATTCAAAATTAGATATTTTTAACCAATGACTTGTGAATTTAGAAGTGCACTTAAATGTAATGCTCGAAGGGTTTAATTTTGAGTTAACTAAATAGAAACTTATAAAGGCCTGTTCGGATATCAAGCAAGTTACCATAGCTAAGCTACCAACCATTATTTACTGTGTAATGCCCGCATGTTCGCCTTGTGCAACAAATTAGTGAAAAAAAAAGGTTATCTCTTAAAACAAAAATTTCCAGAAAAAGTAGAGTTAATACTCCTTTTTGAATATGTAATGAGGACCTACCCAAAGGTCCAAAGATAAACAAACCGGTATCACTGATATTAATACTCGGTTAACTTTATAACTTAGTTATATTCACATCAAAAGTCGCTAATGCAAGAGATACCCCATTAAAAGTTTTCAAATCCAAAAATTATACTAATTAGCGAACTTCGAACGGAAAACGAGTAAATAATTAAGGAAAGGTTAAAAAGATAATTTCGTTTCTTTGGTCATCTATACATAGTTTTTTCATGCATGTGATAAAAGAAACATGTAATTTATGGGTTTGTGACAGCATTCAACCCTCACTGACTTCTATACACCGGTGAATAGGGTGCCAAACCTACCTACTTCGTAGTTCCAAAAGTTTTCAATAGATGGTGCTGTGCTTGTGACGTCATCTTTCTGCATGGCGGTGTTAAG
Organism: Trichoplusia ni; assembly: GCF_003590095.1. Taxonomy (NCBI): domain Eukaryota; kingdom Metazoa; phylum Arthropoda; class Insecta; order Lepidoptera; family Noctuidae; genus Trichoplusia; species Trichoplusia ni. Next base: position 47,208 of record NC_039497.1, read on the forward strand.
ATTTTCCGCGACTGAATGACTACTTCGAGCGGATAGTCATCGGTTATCGCTTCTCGGCCTTTTGGCTAAGATCAAAGTGTAGTATCTGTTCTTTTCAGCTTAATATCTGAAAGTTCCCTCACTGAGGGACCAGTATATTAAACTGATTTTTGTAAGCTGACGGGATGTTCGGGGCTCGCTCCACTCCCGTCACGGGTCGGCCCGGCATTGCAGTGCCGCCGGGATCGGCCCACATAAAACTTGTGATAATTTCATCCATCCAAGGCGTAGTGCGGAGGTATTCCTTTCCATTTTCAAGTCAGAAAATGTAATGGAAGGTATACCAGTCACATTGTCAGTTTACGGAAGTAACTCATAGGAATTACGAGTACAGTAAAAATTGTGCGAAATGTATAGTGGTTTGAGGACTGCAACTAATGCAGATTGATTTATTGCGCAGTGCGATATAATTTGATATAATAATGACTAACACGGTTCTGGTAATTAAACGCCTCCATAATAATAATAATATAAGACATAACAAATAAAGGCACAAAAAACCCCATGAATCATTTGAAGAGACTTAATTTACGTATTTGTTATAAGGAGTTACTTGAAATGAAGCCCAAGAAAGAAAAGAACCGAATCAAAAAAAATTGTTATGTGCGCCATCTATCAGCGATGGATGAAAGTTTTTACCGACGAAGCGGTCTGTGAGGAAAAGAGAAACCAACAAATTTTGACGTCACGTCACGTGCAAATTAACTTTGACGTAATCCACTAGATGGCGCTTATAACAGTAAATTCGTTAAATCTGGTTCTCTGACATGTATACTGGATGGCACTAGTTGACACAAATCGAAAGTTGTTTGTGGGAATCTTGAATGCAATTAAATACATTAAAAGAGTAATATGTATATGTTTCCCTAATTTTGTAAACCTATATTAACAAAAATAGGGGAACATTATAACGAAAGGCAAATTCCGAATATTCTTGGAATATAAACCGTCAACCAGTTTAGACGAGGTGATCAATGCCATACCCAATAAAGAAAATAAATATGGGAACTTGGGAAGACATATTTTCAGATAGATATTGTTACGTCCAAGTACAATTTAAGTCAACTACCGAAGCGACTTTTAAAATGATGAGTCATTCACTAAAAAAAGATCTATGGTCCAGTAATTTACAGGTAAGCACCTTGTCTAAGTTTCGACGATACTACATGAAATTAATATGATGTTTATCATAATATATGATAATACATATAATTATGATTGAAAAAAAAAGTATTTCACCCTCTTACCAGGAAAAGCGCGATAACTTCATCCAAATTGCTCTACGTTCCCCACCGTTCAATCTGTCAGCAATTTCTCTTGATACATGTGTCACAGGCAGGTTTAAATATTTATAGGTTTAAACAGAAATCGGTACAAACCTGCCGTATTCAGCTGTGGCATTGCGAAGAACCGCGACACCGCAAACCAACATTTTGAATATTTTGATTTTAACAAGGATACAAAATTTTGGAGGTGGTTAAAATTTCAGATGCACATACTCGATGTCTTTTGGAAGTCTTATCATACGGTAGAGTGGACGGTGGAGTTCAGAAACGGTGCTCAAAACCTGATTTTATTTTCAGAAACTTTTAAAATTGAAAGCTTTAATAGAATAAGACCAAGCCAACCCATGTTTTATAAAAACCGACACAGGAAAAATCTTGTAGGACGAAAAAATGAGTACCGGATAAATATTTTTCGTATGTATTTTAAACCTATTTAACAACGTTTCAGCACATAAAACACCCCATGCCTTTAATGATTTCTTTTTTCCAAAAAACGTAAAATGATTTTGGAAACCCTAGTGACAAAGAAAGAAATTTTCCAAAACCACTTTATGCTGTACTGCCAAAATTAACGAAAAGACGATCTTACTAAGTTATTAGCTAGACTATATTCAGATTAGTTACAATCGAGATTGATTCAATAGGACCCTTCCGGCCCTATAATGTAATTTGCAGGGATGGGTGCCTATCACAACTTCGCATTGGTATTATTGTCAATCTGGTGGTTTTAATTACGCCTAATAACGGTATCTATTGAACTAGTTTTGTAACTATCGTAGGATTAATTCAATGTTGTATAAAGTTACAGTTGTACTAGTTGCTACGTAGGCGTGACGTAAATAGCCCCAAGCTTTATATTCCTAATGTTCCGTATGGTCGCTCGACGCATTTACCTCGCAGTATCAAGAATGTAGTTGATTTTGCCTTGCAGTCTTCCGAGCCGAGTGGTTGAGGTCACCACGCCAAACCCACTGTGCGCATCGTGTCGCGGATTCGACCCCCGCGTGGGACAAGTATTTGTGTGACCCACAAATGCTTCTTCTGAGTCTGGGTGCTATTGTGCATGTGATTTGTATATTTTTGAAAGCCCCCGCGACACGAGCATTAAAGTCCTTAGTGCGGAATCGTACTAAAGAGCCTGCTCTTTTGTTTAAGCATCTTTAATTCTTTACCGTTCCCCATAAAATGTTAAATTCGAATACTTTTAACAAAAGGCAAAGTTTCCTCAACTTAAACAAAAGGTAAACGCCAATCGTATTCGTGAATTAAAATTTGATTCGTTACAATACTGGATGCTTTAATAATGCAGTGTAGGGTGCCTCCGTTTGCCCCCTATACCGGGACTGTCCACTAGATTATTCATTAGACTTGTGAATGCCTGAAGGCTATAGGCTAAGGCTAATTGGTTTGAGTCCCGTTCAAGTTCACTTAGATCAATTATTTAGGACTCTACCTCTGATGTTTGACAATCGTTGGAATCTGGATTTGTGTTTAAATTGTCATTGGAATTTAGCTTGATGTCATTGGTATTGTGTTAGGTTAAACTAATAAGGTTAGATCCAGGATAAAGTTACGTAAAAAAAACCAGAAAAAAATTGCTCAATAATGTAAATACGCTGTATTCCTAATGTTCACTCATTTAGATTGAAAACCAATACCCCAGAATTCTAAAGAAACATATTTTTTTAGTTGTATTGTAACTAGGAGAAATATTCACAACTTGACAAAATATTGCCCTATTAGTAAGTCGTCTCGTTCACACCGTCATGGCGTCATGAGCAGGCAAGCTTTCATTCAGGAACGTAAATCCGGAAAACTTTCAGAAAATATATTCCAAAATATTGAAATAGACATGCAACTCGATACTTTTGTTTCATTTTAAATTTTATTTGTGGCAGATACTGGCTGTTGATATAGATTTTTACAGCAAGTCTTGAATTGTTGTGAAACATTTATTTATAGCTCATACAGCACTCTGTATGACTCAAATTGGCGTTAGGTTCAGAGACACTTCTCTGAACCTAACTGAAAACATGTGACATATCAAGTCCCAAGTATTAGCAAAAAAATATATCATTTACTTGTCGAGTAACAGGACCCGAACCAGATGATCTATATCTAGTATCTCATATTTTTTTATCAGAGAGAGAGAGAGTTTACTCAAGAGTCCTAGCATTCAATTCTCAATTCGTTATAAACAGTATATCCGCTTCGCCTTCTAGCACAAAAAAAAAACACTTTCAACAAAAATATAATAGCTGAACCGATCATCTATTAGTTTCCATTGAGGCTCTACACATTGTGCCATTGTCGTCGATATCAACTAGCTGTTTTATAATTTGACGTTTGCGTGTTTCATTTGCAAGGTGAGGTCCCTTATCGAGTATTCAAGGTTAAGCGTTATAAGAAGGAAATGTGTTAGCTGCCCTTTGATGTAAGCCCAGCCTAATGTTCCACTAATTACCATAGAAATGTAGAGGCCTTTTTCTTTTGTAATGGAATTGGGTTATTATTTTTACGTGCTTGTATGTTTTAATTTTATGGGTATTTGTTGAAGGTTGTTTATGTGAGTAAACAGACGTAATCTGTAAAGGGATCTACAAACATTTTTTTCTGTACTGTTTTGAGATTATATGGCAAAGCAGTGTTATTCTAAAACATTCATGAAAAATACCATTGATTATGGACACCAAATGGATGACAAAGGCAGATTAATATTGACAAGCGATGTGACTTGTCTCTTACATGTATGTAGGGCATCGTGATAATAATAACAGAATAAGTTACGCTATGGAAAAGATATTGTAAATCATTCAGGAATTTAATCCCTGTGTTGCGTTCGTTTTCAAGCCACACGCACAAAAGACACCCAGACTTAGGGCAAGCATTTTTGCATCATTAAGTGCTTGTCCTACACTGGGAATGAACCAGTGACACGTCGCGTCTAGTGGGTTTTGCATGGTGCCCCATTATCCGTCATTCACCCATGCACTCAACAAGAAGACACATTTGACCTAATTTAAAGACATCGCTATGAATGAAGTCATTGCCAATCTTTTTCCGATTTATTTATAGAGCTAAAACAATTAGGTATCTCACAACAATTTCGTCAATCAACAAAAATGTAACGAGCAAAAAGCTTTGCCACCTAATTGGCATAGAAGCTTCGGTTGACCTTTTGCGCTCAGGTTTAATTAATAAAACAAATATTTGTTCAACTAAAAATATTTTAACAACTGGCAATACCATTTATTTATTCGATGTCTGTATCAATAACACGTCATGATCAAGGTTATAAAGGTTCGATTCAAATATTTAATTGAAAAGCTTTGCTTTAAATAAATTTTAAAAATAGCTGAGTTGTATCCAAGTACCGAGATGTTTTAAGTGCCAGACCATGTAAGTGAGAGAGTCTTATTATAATAGAAAGCACTGGTTTTATTTTTCTTCTCTTCGTATGGTTGTTGTAAAACCTTAAGACCTCTGGTGTATAATATCTTAACAAACCCTGGACAAATTGTCGGGTAAGCAGGTTACCTTATGATGTTTTCCTTAACACTTTTCAGCAACTAATTATGTACACTACGCACATGAATTCTATAAACATTGGTGCATCCCAGGGTTCGAACCTACATCCTTTGATTCTCCACAAGCAGTCATACCACTAAGCTATCACAGCTTCTCGTTTTCACACTAACACCGTATTACATCACGAAAAGAAAATACAAAATTTACTAAACACTCGGTTATTATTATTCCAAAAAGTTGACATCAGTGACAGTTGTCTCATACAGGATTAGCATACAGATTACGCTCGCTAACACCGGTGCAGAAATACTTTAATATAAATATTATCCTTAACAACGTAACAACATGGTCACCCTATTCAGTCACGTACTGACACCACATATTGCGTGTTTAATTATTTGCGGCGTATTAACATAATAATTGTACTGTAATTAATGCATCGCTTGCTTCTCGTGGTTTATATTGGCGTGTGTACCCATTGTGAATACTGTTTATGGTTTTTGCAGTGAAATCTCTGAGCGAAAATCCTGTGATGAAGGGCGGAGTATTATATTATTATATGGCTACGATTTTTGGTAGGTTTTTGGAGGTACTTTTTGATTTTGCTACGTTGGTCTTCTTGGATTGGAGTGTTGTTTTTAAATATTATTTGTACCAAAAACGTAACGAATGGTTATTATTTGGTATCAATCAGGGGATAGTAGTTCAATATCCTCGTAGACGGATGTGTTAAATTTAAATAGATTCTCGCAGCACACGGTATTTTACCTGGGCTCGGTCGGCTCGGGCTGATCGAGCCTTTTGGCGACGTAGATGATTTGACCCAAAGCAGAAGCCACGTGTTTAATTTCGACGGTTTTGTTGATGATTCTTAAACTACCCTTACTCATAAGTGCGAATTTTAGTAATTATTCTCTCCTATCATCTTTAGCGCCCTAGGCATTATCCACTCATACTAAATTAAATAAAACGAAAGAAGGTAGTAAAGCACGTTTCATCACAAGTTCTTCATTATAAAACCAGAATGTTCTCCAAGCTCGCTTCTATTTAAATGTATCTGAAACAGTCTACACGCGTCCCAAGTAGCAGGCAATAGAATTACATCTTCATAAGTGTATCTATTCTGATCAATTAGATTAATTAGTACACGAGGAACGGATAAAACCCTATTATTAATGTATTCCATTGACATTTAAATTTATCCCTTGGAAATTAAATTAGAGCAGTAAAGTTAGAGAGGCGACTCGTGTGAGCTGGATGAATAAAGGTCAAGCTTCGCTCGCCAAAGTTGATTTGTGGATGGGTGACCAATTGTTAGCCTTTTTTTCCGGGGTGAAACGCTAATGTCTTCAACCCACGTCGAGGGCACGGCGTGGGGACTTCCACCGACTAAAAACATCCCGGGCCCCTTCTACTGCTTTAGCCAGAGTCACGGGATCGCTCGCGCATACTCGACCAATTGTTAGCCTGACTTGAAAGACGTTTGTACGCCAGGAAGCAGGAAGCAGGCTTCAAAATTGATCTTTGATAGTTCTTAAGTTTTCAGTAGGTTTATTTTACTGTTGGTTAGCGAGAAAAATATCATCAAAAACGGAATGGTTTAGATCTATACCAACCTTTAAAGGTTATTTCTTATAATTAAGCTTTGAGCTTATTTATTTGAAAATTATTCCTTTGCAAACGGCTCCCTTTATTTCTTCACTCTGTATGTAGATATTGTTATAACTTCTTCATTGTCTCACTACTTTTAATATAAACATGAACAAATCCATCTCCTGGTACAGGTTTATTACAAAATACTTAAATAATACAGATATATTCTTTAATACTCTAACAACAAGCTATCCATAAAAGATGTCTGAAAAGTATGTAGAGTTACAAAATGCAGACAATTTAATAGAAAACTCTTTCTGCAGTTACGAAATTGAGACCATATATTGTTTTGCGCTTTCATACCTGACAAAATATTTTTATCAGATTTCGTACCGGTTGTAGCTTTGATTTATTTAAAAAACGTCTCCCTTTTTTCTACCGTTTTAAAAAAGGGGGATGTTATAAATTTGTCTGTTTTTTTTTATTTACGTTACTTCAGAACTTCGGCCTAGATTTTGTGGATTCTTGTTTTATTTATCACGAAAAAACATTTGGTCAAATAAAAAATTCTTCATGTTTTTCTAAGTACTTATTTATTTAAAGCCGCTTGCATGTTGTTGATGTTAAGACGATATCATTCAATGGATTTCCTTATATGGTATCGAGGACAAGGAATTTTCTGTAGCTTTGTTTTTATTATCCATCACCTATAATTGTCCAGTTCCCTGTCATTTGTTGTTAATTATCCTTCTGTAACACAAATCTTGACTTATAACAACATTTCTCAGTAAGTAGGTACATTTACCTACCAAGACAATTCTTAGTAACATTAATGATTAAACAGCGGTGCCTGGCCGCGGGCGGCTTGTTTTACAACGAGCCATTAGATAAACTTACTGCTAAGCAAAATTATTATTGTTGTTATATCACAAAGTAGGGTTAAATTAGTCTTTTGCAAAGCTTTTTCTAACAATTTTTGAAATGTAAATCTGTTTTCAGTAGATGGCAGCTTTGATTCAAATGAGAGTCTAGCAGTGGAAAACAAAATAGGGTTAAATAATAAACGTGTTTCTATATTCACCCACTGTTTGTTTAGGGGCTAAATCAACAGATATAGTTAACTTCAGATACAGCAGTAGTAGATAAATCAAATGTATACTTACTAACATATAAAGCTGAAGAGTTTGTTTGTTTGTTTGAACACGCTAATCTCAGGAACTAATGGTCCAAATTGCAAATTTTTTTTTGTGTTGAATAGAACGTTCATCGAGGAAGGCTTTAGGCTATAAACCATCACGCTGCAACTAACAGGAGCGAAGATACAATGGAAAATGTAAAAAACAGGGCAGGTATAAATCATAACTTATACCTATCTTCTACCCAAGGGGACGAAGTCGTGGGCAACAGATAGTACCTTATATTAAATTAACCCTATAGCCTGAAAAATCTCTTCCAATTTTCACAGCCGAAATACTCTGAAACAGAATTTCTCAATCAACATGGAAGAGGATTATTTATTCGGATCCTTCATTTTCATACAAAATGCAGTCACTAACATTCGGGAAGGTCTCAAATTTATTCGCGGGAAAGAATACATCATTTGACACAATCCATTGACCTCTGCGATTCACAATGGTTGTAATCTCCAATGCCTGTACCATGAGCTCTCATGATGAAAAAGTTATCGTTGTCAAAGCGAGATGGAGCTCTACAACTTTCATACCTGTGTCTCGCTTGCACAATAGGTAGAGCCCTGATTTATGATCTCATGGTACAGGTACAGACTCAGTTCTTATTGTACAAAGGAGACTCGGATAAAAGAAGCTTTCAAAGCATTCTTGTGGTGATCTAAATGCAGTTCTGCAATGTAGAGGTGAAAAGTAATTGTGCTCCTATAGCGTCAGGTTTCTAAGGAATTAATGCAGGCGTGAATGTCTGTTAGGGGGTTACAATTATGGGGTTTAGTGTAAGGTGAATAGATGAAATTTCAATGCAATTTTAACAACTTTTCTGAAGTGAATTCATAATTATTTTACGGCTTAGTCACGCGTATTTATCATTAAATACGCATGAATAAACCAAATGATATCAAATAATTAATTTTAATAATATACGGGCTCGACAAAAGTGCTCACCTACTACTAATTTGGAATTTCGTTTTTTGGTACCTATCACTTTGTGCGTCAGTCATGTTTGCCCATCTTGCGAAATCATGTATCACTATTAATTTTAAGATCCAATTACGTCTTTCTACACACTTCACAAAACCTTACCAAAACGGGTAGACACACCAATAAATCTGGAAACCCCAGCCAAAATAAACCTATTTTCTACAGCGGTACTAAAAGTGCCACAGAAGCCCGTCTGGTACGTGACCGAGGCCCTAAAGTGGCAGCGTCATAAAAAGTAACGTCCACGACAAACTTCCTCAAATACTCTTGTAATAATGAGTATGAGGAAAACTTTTGGAACTAAAATAAAGAAGTATTTTACTATAATTTGGCTGAATGCTGGGATTCCATGACACTTGTAACTGTCATCTGGAAAGGTATGAAGGCACTGTTTATCGTTTCGCTTTCTGATTTTTTCCGACCCGTTTATAGTCGACTTTGCCGACTTCAAGAGGAAAAAACCTTCCCTGTATACTGTGTATATATGTTTTTCTACTTAGGCTTGTTCTTTTTAGCTTTTTCTGCAAAAGATTTGTCCTTGTATAGACGGTGCTTTCACAAGTATTTAATTCAGATGCACAAGACTCTCAGTTACAGAAAAGGCATTCACGGATCAAGTCGTTCACCTTTTTTTTGGCATGGTGAAGTACAACTAGGTCCGTGCAGGCAATACGTACAATGTCACTTTTTTCTACCCCATCAATCCGCTGAACATAGCTCAGAATATGAAGCCAAGTATTTGCGCGTGGCCAACTTTTGATATTTTTGCCGTATAACTTCTGTAAAGAGTTTCCCGGCATCCTGAGCTTTGAAACTAGTTACAAGCGATTGTGAACTTGTGTTACAATCACGAGAACTTATACAAATGTTTCTGTTATGATTAAATTGCTTTGGCTTCGGTATTGAGTATCGCTTTTGTTCTCTCCACAAGTTTTGGTTGTGTTGTTAATAAGTGTTCTATAAATTGATGGCTGTGATAACAAGGAATATTATTTTATAGTTTGTCAATTTGTTTTTAAATGGTATTAATTTTGGCTCTTCTTTTTGAAGCTGGATGCGAGCAGCCGAAGATAGATTTCGATGGCGTGCAATTGAGGAGGCTTTTTTCCAGCTGTGGAATATGGGCTGATGATGATAATGTTGATGATGATGATGATGATGGACATAATTCGGAAAAAAATTGGGCAAAATATAAAAGAAAGAAGATATGAATAGTGTATAGTGCTTGCAAATATAGTTTTGTTGATACCTCTAAGAAGTACATAGTGTGGAATGTTTTCGTTTAATTTCACTGAAATCTTGTATTGTTTTCTCTTTACTGACTTTTTTGTACAAAAATTTGGGCAAGGCTTACGAGAAATAACTTTAATGGACTCAGTCCAACAGTAATGGATGAAATATAATATTATATTATATATAAAAAAAAAAACTTCTTACTAAGTATGCATCAAGAAACAACCTTGATTTTATATCAAATATACTTTCCTTTTAACAAGAAAACAAATTAATCTTTTCAAATTCATCCACAGGGAAATTTGGTGATACTAGGAATTTTCCTCCACAATATTTCCTTGAAATGTTGCTTAGATTATATATTGTTAAATACTTCGAAACTGTATAAAGAGATTTTTATCTCCAGGTACTTTTTAAATGGTACTTAGTAAAGCTTCCAAGAAATTATGAGAACCGAAAACGTCTTTGTATATTTCGTTTTTTGTGTCATTTTTACCTTTTATTTTTTTGGACAGTCTTGAAGATGTTGTTTTGTTTTGTCTAGCTTACTGTGTCCTACTGTTGGGCAAAGGCCTCTCTAAAATACTTCCAAGATTCTTTATCCTGGGTCACTTGGAACTAGCCCCAGACCATCCGCCACCGATTCGTAACCCGACCAAAGCGTCCCTCTGCAGGCTCCCATTGAAAAAATACTGTAATATGTTTTTTTAGTTTTTTAATTTCCTACATATTCACGTGTGGCTTCCGAAAACAATTAAAGATTCTTTATCTTCATAATAAAGCAAGTTCACAATATTGTCATTATTTTGTTGACTTTGATGATACATGTTATCTTATACAAAGATCAAATATTTCTGCATTTCGGTAAAATTCGAAATACCCTTCTCTGACCGGAAAAAAAACAAACACAACCAGTTCCTGATTTGAATTATTTTTGGTAACCAATTGATGTCGCTCTGTGGGGAAAATTCCTCCCTTCCATCGTCTATGGATTGGTAATTATAAGTCTTTCATATAAAAAACCTTTTGGGATTATTAAAATCTTGAGAACTAACTTTTCTTCGAAAAAGTGATTTATTTCAATACTAAGAAGTAATATTTAAATTATTTCGCTAAAACACGTTATATAAATAAATTTTTCACCTCTGAATGATGGCCTATCAAACAAAAAAAGAATCATTAAAATCCATTCATAATTGGCGGAGAAATCGAGTAACATACATACAAAAAAAACATACGGGTCGAATTGAGAACCTCCTCCTTTTTGAAGTCGGTTAAAAAGTCTGTTTCTAAGTATGTCTGTTTATGTCTATGTCTACTTGTATACCTACTGTAGGTAGGTAGGTAGGTACCTATAGTATACAAGCCTTGACACTATTATTTATGCTAAGTAAGAATTCTCTGAGGTTGCTTTTAAGTCAAAGGTGACTGAGATTCTTATTTACAATGTTACTGTTCATATACCTAGCACTTATATTGTTAGTTTGATGTATATTACACTGTTGCTAAAAGTTTCATCGAGGACTAGCTGTAGCCCGCGGACCCGCCTGTTGCAAATCGAAAATGATCCCAAGAGAACGTAAAATCGCGATACAAACTATCCAATGTCTTAATCCTGGTTATAAACTGTCTTTGTACCAAGTTTCGTCTAAATCCGTTCAGTGGTTTTTGCGTGAAAGAGGAACAAAAACAAACATCCATACATACAAAATTTCGCGTTTATAATAATAGTAGGATTATAATATGTTGGAAGACAAGCTGTAAGCTGTTATGTTATTTCGTGTACTGGAAGATGGACGTACTGTGTATTTATTGTTATACTAGCTGCTGCCCGCGACTTCGTCCCCGTGGATAGAAGATATATATAACTTATGATTTATACCAGCCCTGTTTTTTCACATTTTCCATTGTATCTTCGCTCCTCGTAATGGTTTATAGCCTAAAGCCTTCCTCGATGAATGGTCTATTCAACGCAAAAATATTTTTTTAATTTGGACCAGTAGTTTCTGAGATTAGCGCGTTCAAACAAACAAACAAACTCTTCAGCTTAATATATTAGTATAGATTAACTTTCAAAAAGTTACTACGTTGTAGCTTAACTTGAATAAATGGATTTCGACAATATTTTTGGTTTATTTAAATAGATCATATATTGGAAACCACAATATTCAAATTTTCTTTTACTCCCAGAAAAGTTATCCTTGACAGTTATCATTTCATCCTCGTTACAGACAAGTGGACATAAACTTAAACAGATTCAATAACATAGTCATGTATCAAGTCGTTATAAATTCCAGGTTTTCACAAAAACATTTGTTATGTTAATTAAAAGTAACATTTACAAACCACTACGATACACTATCGATATTACGAACAATAAAACCACAATACAGGCACAGTTTAGACGTGCGTGCGTCAGATCGATTCCTATCAAACACATTTATGTCAGGCATTAAATAATAAATGTATTGGGCATTATGTTCAGCGGCTAGAATTATTATATGAAACTGAAATACGGTATTTTCTATTCACATTCATCAGAGCAAAGGATTTTCATAATTTAAATTCAAATACGAACTCATTAATAATTAAATACCTATATAGATAAACGCTCAAAGCACATCATAGGTCTACTCTGCTCTAGTTCAAAAGTTAATCGAAAAAATATCATCATCATCATCACAGCCTAGAGCCGTCCACTGCTGGACATAGGCCTCTCCATACGTTCTCCAGCGCGGCCGGTTAATTGCCACCTGCATCCAACGAGACCCAGCGGTTTTCACCAGGTCGTCGGTCCATCTGGCAGGTGGCCGTCCCACGCTGCGCTTAGTGGTACGTGGTGGTAACCTTTTCATAAATGTTGAAAGTTTTAAGAAACATCAGGTTTAGTCAAGACATAAGAAATATTCTGCAGTGAAAGTTATTAAAAACAAAACAGGTTTGCTTAGAATCAACATAAAGGCTTTCAAACTCTCAAGCTTCCAAATTTGGATTTACACAAAGTAAACATACAAAATAAAGAACGGCATAAAATAGAATAAAAATATCCCAAAACATTCCTGTAAAATTCAGTCTGTTCACTTAACTGTACACTAGGTATTTGAATATCGATATTTTGTTCAAAAAGAATCTTTAGATTTTCTCGTTTTGAATCTTTTGATTTTACACTTCGCTGAGATTTTTATAACCTGAACCTATCATTCCTAGGAGTTCAAATAAAACCTTTTTATAATATTCTTCATTTTTTATTTTTCTTTCAGTTGCTTTATTTATTAGTTTGTTTATGTCTGATGTATTTGTGTGAACTTTTGAAGACAGTTTTTGCTAAGTTACGTCATAAGCAGCTGAACTTGATCAGACCATAATAGGATAGACTCCTATTATGGTCTTTATCATATATACACTTTTTAGGTTTCCCTGAAGGTATCTAAAGGTTAAAAACAGAACCTAATTACAAAGTCACTAGGCTCATGAACCGTGATAAATCATATCTCTAAATAAGTGCTGAAAAATACTTTACTATTGTAGATCACTGTCTTCTTCGCCGCATTACGCATAATTTTGAAGCTCTCAACACTTAGTAAACAAAAAGGTTTTATGTATTATGCCCGCGACTTCGTCCCTTGGTTAGAAGATATAAGTTAGGAATTTTTGAACGAAAGCCCTCGAAGATTAATATTTTTTTCAGTTTATGCCATATTTTCCATTGTTGCAGCGTGATATTATATAGCCTAAAACCTTCCTCGATTAATGGTCTACTGAACACAAAAAGATTTTTTCAATTTGCAGAAGTAGTTCCTTAGATTAGCGCGTTCAAACAAACTCTTCAGCTTTATATATTAGTATAGATTTGTAATAAGGTTATAAAAACGTTTTGACTCTCCTTGCACGGTTCCAAAATGTTATTTTCACTATTATTTTAGAAACCCGGCAAGAAACTAAACACGTATAAAACTTCTTCTAAAGAATTAATAACGACCAACCGAGATAAGTTTATATCCTGCCAGTAGTACCTACTTTATCGTAGAATTCCTCTTCATTATCTCACATACTTCATCATGCAGCGTAATAGTATGTATATATCTATGTATTTTTGTATTTATATGTAAAGATATATATTTATTATAATGCTATTTAGGATTATGCTATTGTTATTTATTAATAACTAGCTGTTGCCCGCGACTTCGTCCCCGTGGGTAGAAGATATAAGTTATGATTTATAACTGCCCTGTTTTTTTTTACATTTTCCATTGTATCTTCGCTCCTATTAGTCGCAGCGTGATGGTTTATAGCCTAAAGCCTTCCTCGATAAATGGTCTGTTCAATACAAAAAGAATTTTTCAATTTGGACCAGTAGTTCCTGAGATTAGCGCGTTCAAACAAACAAACAAACAAACAAACTCTTCAGCTTTATATATTAGTATATAGAGTATAGATTATGTTGCACACTGTTGACTGCCAATATCAACCACTTCTCCTACCGCGGGTCAGCTGGTAGAGATTTCTTTAGAAATAAGCAGCAGCCTTGTACATCCTATTTTGTAATGTTGTGTTTTTCTTCTATTTTTTGTGTGTATATAAATTATTAAATAAATAAAATACTTCAGAACTTTAGGAACTGTCCTATTACAACAATGTACATGGTCACCTTCCCAAAGATTGTTCAAAATTTCACATTCCTTCTACGAATGCAATGTATACAGAATTTTTATTACATCGTGCTGGACGTTCTGTCAGTAGTACAACTTTGTTTCACTAAAGTAGATACTGTTATATATAGTTTTTGTTTATATTTGCCAGTCTTGTAGTGTACTAAGTGTTACATATGTGAAGATAACGAAGTAACTGCACTCCGTACTTATCAAAATAGTTTTTCTTAAAAGTCTCCCGCACTAAGGAATGAAATAAAAATGTCTTTATGACGCCTTGCAAAGCTTGTAAGACCGCGCCAGCGAATGATTAAGCACTCCGGTTGGTTCCGAAACTACTTAGACGGGCAATCCTTGAGTAAACCGTCCCATCATTTAAATATACTAAAATTTATAATATATATTTTATACAGATTGCTAGTTCTAGTTATTCTAAAAGAAAACTTATCTTGTCATATAAATTCAAAATTATCAGTTCATTTGTGTACGCTAGAATTACGCAAACCGCAAAACATTTATTTGTTTGAGTGAGCGGAAGCAGCCTAATCAATTAATCACGGTTTCCTTGGCATTACGTAAATGTATAAATCCGTCGACATTGGAAGGACCGCGTGTATTTTTATTTTCTGAATTGGATTCTAAGAGGTTTTTAGGCCTTTTTTGGTTACTTTTACATTACACCTTGAGGACAAATTTTGAGTTAATTGTTTTAAGAAGTAAAAAAATAACGTGCCTTGAATATGGCATCAATTTTTTCCGACTTTGGCAGTGATGAATATCTTTTTTGACACTCACTAAATAATATATGTATGTTATTAGATTTTGTGTTCAAATTTAGTCTAACATAGTTTTCAAGTGTAAATATAAGATAAAATTTCCACTGAAAAGTGGAAGCGAGATTAACACTGTTCTTCTTTTTTGAATCAAGATTAATTCCAATAAGTGATACTCATTGGAATCTTTCTTCATCCCTTCAAATATGAACAACTTGAATTTTACATTTTATAGCTGTTTGATTATGTGACCTAACCTTTTACAGTATAAGTGTGCTAGAAAATTAAAGTATCACATGACAATATCCATTGCCAAAAATAAAGTCACTGATACAATTCTTTAGAAGGAAGTTACCAGCCAAAGTATTGAGATCATCTCAAAAGACTACATTTAAAATACCTTTGGAACTACCGTTCAAAACTTTACTATACAACAGACACCGGTGCACGGTGTTACTTCACCCAGGCTTCCTATACTTCGAAGTGACGGCAAACGCTGAAATATATTTATGAAATATCTTCAGGAAACCTGTACTCCGGTATCGGTGCTATGCCTTCCGATTTGAATTTTGGAAAATATTTAAAATTCTTTCTTCGTATTTCATAGGAGTTCCGGAACTTCGTTTCCATAAATATAGATAAATAGTGATTCTGTAAACTGGATAATACTGGTTTCTAGTGAATTCTGGTTAAGATCTTTTTGTTGGAAATATTTAGTTGATCACTATTCCCGTTATGAGTTGGTACCTAGATACTTTCTCTGATCTTTGCAGAGAGCTATTAAAAGGCATCACCTTAAAAGCTTTTGAATCCCTAAAGCTATATTCTTCCTCTTAACCTTTATTGTTTGTATATTCATGTACCTTAATTTAGCCAACTACTACATTTTGATGATCTTCACTGACCAAATCTTCCCCACTTGGTTTGTAATACATCTTTAAGGGTAAATGGTGTATCGATTGACAAGTCGGACTTTTGAAAGTCACCAAATTAAATGACGTTGCGTATATAAGAGAACTTTCTACCTTCGCTAGCACTTGCTAGCGTCACGTATCTAAAGAGGCCTGGCTTTACCAAAGATGTCATTATCAATTCAGCATATTAAGGTCCATAGCTGGCATAAGCATCCCCCAAGTTGCACCACAACACCCGGTAGTACGCCTTACGCATCCAGTCTAAGTTAACCCTTTTTTTAGGTTATTGGTCCACCGAGCTGGGAGCTATTGCTTTTACTATCACAATTTATATATTTAGAGTAAAAGTTTAAAGGATTAAAACATCCTAATTAAACTATACACGATATCAAATGCCGTGTACACTTTGTAAAGCTAATTACTGTACATTGCTATGTAATATAACCTCTTTGCTGTGTTCTTGCTTACACGTGAGTTTAAATTGTTTTAATTACCCGTTTGTTTATTTTTCGTTGAAACTTTCGTGTTTCAGGAAGTTAGGCGTTTTGTTTCGTTTACTGTAGCGTGCGTACAGACCGGTGTTACAAACTTATTACATTTTAAGTTCACTCAGATTATACTCTCAAAATAGTCGTTGTAGTTAATGTAAATTTTTGACCTAAAAATGTATTTAAGGCAAATATTTTGCATTATATTGCACTCACCTTACGTCCAGAATTGGTCCGAAACTAGTCGGGCACTCTCGATAAACGCTCGTGCATCATTTTATAACGAACCCAATGTTGTCGACAAAAGCCTACACAGATGATTGGTTAAATTATAATATGTACTAGCTGTTGCCCGCGACTCCGTCCGCGTGGTTAGAAGATATAAGTTATGTTTACCAGTTATAAACCATCACGCTGCGACTAATAGGAGCGAAGATACAATAGAAAATTTGAAAAAAATAGGGCAGGTATAAATCCTAACTTATATCTTCTACCTACGGGGACGAAGTCGCGGGCAACAGCTAGTTAGTATAGATTTCGAAAAACACTAAAACAAAATCTTTTATCAGCTCCATACATGTTGTTACATATCAGAGTCATCTTAGTAATACAAGTGTTAAAATTGACAATTTAAGAACACGTACAAGCACGTCTTACATACAAAGTTCGTTCTGATGGGAAAACTTCACACTCAGCGCTGTCATGTGGAATAAGTAATATTGCATGCGAGACGGATTCTAAGTTGTAATTTTGGAAGAGTTGTATTTGGGGAACTTTAGTGACATGTATTATGTATAGGTGTTCTAGGAGTTTTTAGTGATCGTGTGTTTTTGAAAATTTGCTGAGTAATTTTTCTCTAAACAGAGTTGTTATAGACGATACGTTTTATAAACACTTCTATATGAAAAAAGATAGTTCAGAAATCATGATTTACGTACGGAATTTATTTAAGACAAATACATTCAAAATCCATTTATTCAAAATAGGCTACAAAGGAGCACTTATTGAATGTCAAAATATACAGACAGCTCCCCGTATCGCCCACCCTTCACAGTAGTGCTAAAAACACGAAATTTTAAAAACTATCAGACTACCTAGACTTGATTGCTTGTATGGTTTTTTTACTGAAACTCGAAAACGACTGGACCGTTTTGAATCATTTTTGTTCTCGAACTTTGGCAAGCTTACCTATATCATTAAAACCTAACCATTTAAATCACTCCGACTCACAAACCAATATCGTTATCAATTCGTTTCTAAACCAAACACGATTCTGAAATTCCGTCAAAGAGTATTGGCACAACCATCTGAATTGCAGGCTTTCAGCCGCAAAGGAAAGTGGGATGTGAATAAATAAGGGGAAATACGGATTTACTTGGAAACTTCAGTACTGAGAATATTCGAGAATGTTTCACGGAACGATGTGTCTGATGTCTGACGGCTTGAAGGTCATGGATTTCAGATATTGATTTCTTTTTTTAATTCCATCAATGTAGTAGATCCGCTGCTGGACCTTTGGTTGGCATACTCGGTCCCCTACCCTCTGCATTGCGATTTTTAGGTTTTCTAGCCCATTTTGGCAGTTAAAGATGTTGACAAGTGTTACTGTAGTGGGGTTTCTTTTCTTCAGAAAATCTATAACCTCATTTTTCTTAAAACGCTCTTCATTGTTAGTTTACGCACTGTGACAATTAGAGCTTAATATTTTCGGTGTTATTTTTTCTCTCTTGTACATAATTCTGATTCTTTGGTCAGCATTTTCGGTGTAAAGACCTTATTACATTTGAACCATTGAACTTTTTACACTCAATAAAACCACCAACATAGTAGACAACTTTTTGCAAGTAAGTACCTACATAATGGATATTGAAAAAAAACTAACCTTTTTTAAATAAATTCGCTTTCATCGTCATATAGCAGCGTCCCGGTAATAAAGTTACAGGTACAACGGCCCATTAAAGTTTTGAGTACGGCGGCAACGTCAACCCCAACAGATTGACGCGATCCGATTCGTCCGTAGGTCGTAACATTTGTTGAGTAGGGTACTTTATAGTTGACAATAAACTTGATCCGATAAATGTTGGTTAAGTTGGACAGTTCAGATCAAAATGTATAGAACACAGGATTTGAGTAGGTAACACAGGATCTGCACCGCAGAACTATCAAGCTGGCTTTTAGAGCACTGGAATTGAAACTTTATTTTATTCAGATAGGACTTAATTTACCTTAATTCCTAGTGTTCGGTTTTTTTTTCATTCTCCGTCACTAAACGCCTTTAACTAAAAGAAGTTCTTAATTAAAACCGTTTTTAGAAACGAACTGCTTTCGAAGTTGCAACTCCGAAACTGCGAGTACAAAGGCTTTCAAAGTTGATTAATTTTACTTTTGTTTGAAATGCACCGTTTCCTGTAGCTGGCAAAGAATTGGTTATTTTTTAAATAAACACAAAACTATTTAAAGTTTAACACAATTAATTTACTAAACTAAAATTTAAGACGTCGTTGTGGTCTTGAGGTTTAATATCCGGATTTTTATGCACGAGGTACAGGATTAATTTCAACACAGGTAGCTAGGCGACTTTTTCAAAATTATATGAACTTTTATATTGAGAAATGCAAAATAGTGAAGAAAACTGGATTTCAAATATTGAAATCTGCTTTAAGCTACCTTGGTGATATATGCCCAAAACCTATATGAGAAGAGAATCTATGTCTATCAGTAGGTCGAAAACTAGCTGGTACTATTCAGTTTATTAATCGCAACATCATAATAAAAAACGATGCCTCGTATAACTCACCCAAAAGTTTAATATTGTGTCTCTCGCATTAAAGTAAAACATAGAATCAAATTGAGATTCAAAAACGACACCTAATAAAAAACCATTTATCAAAATCGATTCAGTCATTTACACGTAGAGAACTAACAAACACACACTACCAATCTACGCCTTTATTAAACAACTCATTTAAATTTTCAATACCGTAAAAGTCTAGTGAAACATTACAAATATTCTACAAGGTATACCGATAAATATTAAATGCGAATGCCTTTTGCTACTGTAAAGATCTGTCGATTTCCTGAAACAGCTTCACATCTCTTTGAGAACATTTGCTGTGGTATTGAAATTTGACAGCTCCTTTAGAGGTTTGGAATCGTCTGGTTTATCTGTAGAGGTAATAAGGATGCTGACAAGCTGACTTGTAGTTATTCTGATGTGTTATATGCGCTTTTGTGAGAGGTTGTTGTTGAATTGTATACGTTTATTAGAATGTAGGTAATAGATTTGTAGGTAGGAATTGGGCGTGCAAATGTGTTATTTTTTTGTCATAATGGATTTATATTGTTTAATGATCGTTTTATTTTTTTTATTGAGAATTAGATATGAGTAAGGACAACGGATTGGTTCACAG
Source organism: Trichoplusia ni (assembly GCF_003590095.1). NCBI lineage: Eukaryota > Metazoa > Arthropoda > Insecta > Lepidoptera > Noctuidae > Trichoplusia > Trichoplusia ni. Next base: position 67,292 of record NC_039497.1, read on the forward strand.
TTGGGAGATATATATTGTAATAGCTTTTCACCCGCGGCCGCGGCTTCGCCCGCGTCGATGTCAGTTATATCGCAAAAACTATCCTTTGTTGTCCGTGCAAGGTCAACTCTATCTCTGTACCAAATTTCATTAAAATCCGTTCAGTGGTTTAGACGTGAAAGCGTCACAGACAGACAGTTACTTTCGCATTTATAATATTAGTAGGGATTTCATAATTACATGGAAAGACGTGCTGCTGGGGAGCTTGTTGCACTATTTCTTCTCTCGGATCCAAAGCATTTAGGAAGTGGTGAACGGTGGGCGGCCTTTGACCTTCAAATATAATTTTAATAAATGACTTTTGATTGATTGATCTCAATAAATACGCGTGAGTGAATCGTTAATAAATAAGCACTTATAAATCTGCTTCACGAAAGTAATTATTACAAGTCAGTGTAATGGCATAAATAATGTTAGACCTTCGTCAATAAAGCTGCCAAAATAAAGAAATAAGTGAGAGTAACTTAACCACCAGTAGTGTTAAGTGGTTACAGAGAAGCTGAGATTTTATGGAATTCTATGAGTTAATATTTCCGCGTGACTTTTCTCTGTACGTATTGTTTCTACTTTAGCCTGATAGGTGTAATAAGTGAACAGAACTGGATGAAAATTAGAACAATATATTTGCTTTTTTAAAACCAGTTAACAGTGAGACGGGCTCGCGAAAAGAGTTTTTGCATAAAGAAGTCACTTATTAAATTGATTACCTTGCCGAACGCCACATACTTGATTATTTTTAGTTGTTACAGCAGTAATATCAATAAATATATGTTGAAATTGACCAGCTCTCAGGAGCTGACGGATAGGTGAGCAGACGGCGGCGCCCTAGTAATGGTTATGTTTTTACCCTCAACAACCCTTAGAGAAAAACGTGTAAACCACGCGAGCTAAAAGAACAGCAATAAACTCAATTCAAATTCCAAACAACAGAAGTACTGAATTAATACGATTGACTGAATCCTTTGCCTACACAGTATCACTAATTACAATTCAATTGTTGTTTGCTTTTAAAACAGTTCACACAAATAGCACTTCGATATTATTCTAAAGGGTTAAACAAATATTGACGGAATCTTAATGGTGTTTATATTATTTTGATTCGATGACATCTTTGGAGAGTGAGAAGCGAGTTCTAGTGTTGAAGTGTATTATGAAAGTGGCTTATAGTCATTGACAAATGTATCAATTCATTCGGTAAATGGTACAGTCGCAGTAGCCTTCCAATTTTATTTATGCAGGAGGTGAAGGTTTTGGTCCTATTGCAGGCAGGTATCAAAGTGTATTTTTCAATATTTAATTATATTTTTTTATATTACAAAGCGGTAAGGTGTAGAGTAGATAATGTTTACTTCTGGTTCCAAAACTGGTGATATTTATTTTTAAACCCCAGATAACATTCAAAAAGTCGGTGCGTCCCTGAGGATCAAACTCGAAACCTTTGACTTGGCAGTCTTGCGCTCTTACCTTTAAGCCATCGTAGCTTCTCTAAATACAATTAGGTATGTTCAAGGTGCTAAAAGAGTATTTATTACAGCTATTTACGAAGATTTGATAAGGGAATATGTTATGTGTGAACTACTTCGTTAATTATACATGTTTCGTATTTATGTGAGCTCATATGGACAAAGTTTTGGCGCACCTTAAACTAAGTAATTTATGTTAACGTTTTCGCGTTTTATGTTAATTTATTTAAATTCGCGCTATCGCAGCTACGCGTGAAATTAGTTTCAAGTAGTTTTTAAAACTGAATTAGGTACTATTACTACTTAATGTTAAATATGTAAAATTTGTTTTAAAATACGACTCTGGACGAAGATGTTTCATCCTGGTTTCGTACAATTATAACATGAACAAAACCTCCCATACTCAAAACAAGCATTCGTCAAACACACAAAAAGTGAGAGTGTCTCAAGCGGGGTTCGAACCCGCAACACTTTCCCGCTCTAGCTTTGGCGTTGCTGGCCACTCGGCTAGCCATCGATATGGATTTAGTTGGTTTATTTTATTATAATGGTTTTAAAAATAGCTTCTAAAAATTATACGTTTTCATTATATGTTTTTTGCGTTATTTGGTGTCGACGCGAATACTCAACGCGTTTTGGATTTTTATCTGTCTTTTAACGAATAAAACTGGTTTGCAGAAAAAAAACCAATTCAGTTTATATTCTTTATGGTGTCAAAATAAATAGACGTTTATCTGACAGCTAGAACTGTCGTATCTAAGTAAAAAGTAAAAATAAAGAAAAATGCTCTCACAAAGCTTAATATAACAGTTGACATGGCCTTATTAATGTTAAGTTCACTTATATTTAAGCTGTACTTGTAAAATTACAAACAAAGTTTAGTTAAATTCATTTCGTGTTCATCTTCGAAATTGTTTTGACAGCAAAATATAATGTTATCTCAAAATTAAGTGAGTTCTTTTTTTCAGTTATTCAAAAAGATAGCTGTTGCCCGCGACTTCGGCCCCGTGGGTAGAAGATATAAGTTATGATTTATACCTGCCCTATTTTTTTTTCTCATTTTCCATTGTATCTTCGCTCCTATTAGTCGCAGCGTGATGGTGTATAGCCTAAAGCCTTCCTCGTTGAATGGTCTATTCAACACAAAAAGATTTTTTCAATTTGGACCAGTAGTTCTTGAGATTAGCGCCTTCAAACAAACTCTTCAGCTTTATATATTAGTATAGAGTATAGATAAAACAATTTACTTAAAAAGTTTTTTCGAATTTCTATCAGAACTCTGACATCAGAACATTTTTTGTGGAATAATTTTGATGCGAATTTATTTGATAAAACATTTATGTAAATTACGCTTAATATTGTACGCTTGACTTTGTGTGAAAGAGAATTGATAAAATGTAAATGCTGAATTAATAATTATTTTTAGAAATTCTATTTGACAGTGATACCTACTTATGACTACTAATTTTAGATATTTCAAATGATTACTGTTATATAACATTTTCATAGGATGGTTGATTTGACGATGGTTGTTTTTTTTGTAAGTATTAAATATTTTTTAATGTTCCCATTAGGTATAGTCCGCCTTATGTGCCACAATTGTACATGAAAGTTTAAATAAATAAGTATAAATTACAATTTTTAAATTAATAAGTCATATTTTGTGTATGATGTCAATTAGTGTTATTAGCTGTTAACTATGTATACAAATGAACAAATAAGTGTTTTTTCTGTAATGCAGACGGGTTATGAATTATATAAATAGTCACCTATACCTAAACTAAGCACAGTAACCTGTAACCTGTATTAAGGGCTTATGTAAAACCATTTACACTTTTATTTTTATTAAATGATGAAACGGTTTACTCACGCGTATTTATCGGGGTAGCCCGTTACATCATTTAATAATGAATCATTCTCACGATACTTACTATCAAAACTTGTCCTTTTTTTAGTTTGATTCAATTTCTATCCGCGAAATGGCTTACTGAACAGTTGACATTTGTAAATAATCATATATTTTAAAATCTATCAACAACAAGCATTCATTAAAATAGAGAAATTCCTCCTTTTGATGTACATGGATTCTTCTGAATATGTTTAAGCCACCGATTAGGAATATTTTCAGCTCGTTAAACCAAGAGGAGCTTGTCATGTAGAAAGTAAACATGAACTGATTAACGCTTTCAATCTTAACACAGACGTGTGTCAGTACCTAAATAAAAACCCGGCCATGTGCGAGTTGGACTCACAACATTGTGGGGCCCGTACAAATAAAACAATATTATCAAACACCATTAATACTGCTAAGGTTGAAATTTTTACAGATGTTGTTAAAGAAAAATAAACTTCGACGTTATACAACGACTTGTATTGTCACAAATAAGATGAGTCTGCTGGCAGAAATTTCTTGAGCAATAAGCAGTACCTTTGTACCAATTGTATTTTCATTTTTATACTTGTTTTTCTCTTTGTATGTTTTGTGCACATAAATAAATAAATAAATGAGTGATACATTTTCTTTTTATTTATTTTTTTAATCCGGTGTTGTTTTTATCTTTAAGTGAACCCTGAAAAAGGTCGAAATATAGACTAGTATGCAACCTAATGTCTAGTCAGCCGCTATCTTTAAGAGAGTGCACAGTTTACCTCAATGTGATATCGGTATCATTTTTTCAAATATTGTATTTCCAATTTTTGTGTTTAATAATTATATCTTTGCGTTATTATGTATCATTATTTTTATTCCTTGACTATTTTTCAAGCCTTATCAATTCTGCAAAAATATAGCAAGCCTATGCTGAATGTAGAGGCAACGCCATAAAAATAACTATTGTCTGTCATCCCTTTACCTTTTTAATGTAACTCGTTTATGGAACCAGGTTTGTTACGTAACTACGATCCACGTGGATGCTTGTTCAGAGAAAACTAGTTTCATAAAAATTGTGAGTGCATTTTTATGATGATAGTATAAATTTAAATATAAATTTACTTATAAATGCTAAAATATTTCAGGTTAATGTGTAAGTATATTCTTGTTTTAAGTATTTTATTTAAAACTTTTAACTGAAAATTACATTTTATGACTTTAAAAATAAGATCGTTTATTTGCTTCATATTATTGTATGACGATTTCCTTCTCGCGGGTTGTTTATCCATAGGCAAAGGTTATTCTCTAGAAAAGAAGTACATTTTACCGATTTTGATATGATAAATAAAAATTTCAATAATTTGTACTACTTTATGACAATTTCCACTTTGTTTTAAATTATGAAAATTGTTTTGAGAACATGCACTGTAATACTCAAAAAAGTGCTGTATTTGTTCGTATATAAAAAAAAACCATTAAGTTAAACCAAACCGCGGGTCTGCTGGTAGAGATTTCTTTAGAAATAAGCAGCACCCTTCTAAATCATATTTTTGTACTATTTAGTGAGTAAATAAATTATCAAACAAATAAGCCACCTACACTGTTCAAAATGGGGTGACAATAATAATTTTCTAAACTTGTATTTTTTGGGGAATTACCCTGCAACTACACAACCTATTTACAAGAGAAAATGTTATTTAATTTACGAAACGGTAAACATTAAGTAGGCTACTATCTCAAACCTCATTTTGCTCACAATGATAATTTAAGCAAACAAACTGGTCTCTGGGGAACTCTTGGAAAACACTGGTTAATTATGGAAATCGTTTGTATAGGTTTAATTATGATTAATGAAATGGCTTTGTATCTTAAGTGTCTAACCTGCCTATTTTTTTAATATTTTCCATTCTAGGTAGCCCTGTTTGAAAAGCAAGTATTAGAAATATGAAAAACTATAGTTATTTATGACATGCCCTGTAATATATTAAAAGCGAATAAACTATTCTTCGATATTTATATAAATTTTAATTTGAAAAATCATTCAGTAAAATTTGAAAAAGTAATTACAATTGTTCATCTCATAATACAACTCTTTCACTGAAAAGATAATCAAATCACAGTAGCCGCGAAAAAGAAAAAACACAACTTGATAATTTAAAAATTAATCCTCAATTTTTAACAGCGCTGTGACGGATTAGCTTCGTAATTAACTTTTTATCTCAACCCTTAAAAGCTCCTGTCCAAAAACAACTTAAAAATTTCGACGACAAAATCCCAAGGACAGAATTTCATTCGAGACTTTTTTGGCCTTGGGGAACCCTTTTAGTGGGTCCTAAGTACTAGGAAAGCGGAATATTTCACTTTCCCCTTCGCTTAAGATGACGAACGAGTGTTAAGTCTGGTATTTCAGGGTTAAAGTGCTGCATTATTCAAATAATATGCAATGAGGTTTTAAAACGTAGGTGTTGAAGTTTTAATAACGTTTGTGATTCAGGGGAAGCGATTTTTTGCGGTTTTGCTAGGGAAATTATTTAGATCATTAAGTTTTTATGATAAAGTCTTTGTTTTAGTGCTACGGTTTTAATATTTCCAGTTAAGTAAAGAAATTTATATAACACTAGCTGTTGCCCGCGACTTTGTCTGCGTGATTTTCAAGATGTGAAAAACTATGAAGTTAAATAATAACGATCATCGCAAAAATATAATGCAATATTGAAAATAAAACACTTTTTTTTTACATTATAAGCATGCTTTTTTATTTCTAAATTTTAATGAATCTTGAGCGGCCTAAAGAATATCAAATGTTTGAATCTAACACATTTCATCGTTTACCATACTATCCTAGTGTCAAATATTTCACAGCTGTTTTAATGACTTTTTTCTTATTTAATCCCAAGAGGGGTTTATAACTTTGACATATCTGCCTGCCTGTCTGTCTGTGACATCATAGCTTCCGAACGAATTGAACTACCTTTTTTAATTTAAACGTGAATTATGTGCGAGTGTTCGTTTAGACATGTTTGACAAATCGAGCCGTTTAAAAATGTCTTAGCACTTCTGCTAAAAATGTTTTACTTTCGATGGTTTTCCATTTTCTAATTGGGTGGGTTATGATTTTCGAGCACGTCTGTTCTTGGGCCGGTCTTCACTTGAAGTTGCTAGACGGATTATGACAGTGATTATGTGGTATCGTAAACCAGAATCATATTACTGAGGCCCCGTCGACCGTTCGTCTGTCTGACACCTGGCTGTTTCTCAGGAACAGTGATAGCCAGGCAGTTGTTATTTTCACACACGATGTTTTCTGACGATATAAAGAAGATGTCAAATTATTTTTGTGCTGGTGAAGTGAGAGTCGGGCTCGGTAACTGTGGATTTTACATAGTGTCATAAGATATAAGATTTTGCAAAATTGCGCCCAGATCAACGGTTTCCTGAAACACATTATGTTTGATTGTCCTCTTAATATTAAAACTGATCTTGCTCACAAACATTTGGAATATTTCCAAAATAAAAAAGTTGGTAAACGTGTTATCTTGGCCCCCTGGTGTTTTGATCATGATTTGCCTTTCAGTTGCCGATAAATAAAAAGCGTGTAAATAGGATATGTGTAATTTGTGATGTTACGACAAAGCAAAATATGAACATAAAAGTGACTTCATGCGCATGAGTTCTATTTACTGTATTACAAAGAAAAATTACTTATTTTATTCGTTAACCTACCTGACGATCATTGAAGTAAAATACCGTCATCCCTACTGCATAAATGGAACTTAAATAAAGACTACATGAGGTTGGTTATGAGGTTACGCTGTCGATACCGACAGCCAAATGAATTTTCCAGACATTGTATGACGGATACAAGTGTCGTTAGCTATACGCTATTATCAGCTTTATTGGGGAAATTTCCAAAAATATGTTCCTAATCCTCGTCGGCTTAGCTTTGGGATCTCAGAAACTCATTTAGTCTCGTTCCTTCCCCTGTTTTTACCAGGCTACGAAAGAAGAAAAATTTAAATGAGTAGAGATTACAATAAATTGTTAAAGGAATTTTTGGAAGGACCACGTGTGCGGTGTCTGTAATGGCGGATGTAGACCAATCAAATCGTTAAAATATTGAAAAATCTCATGTATCAGTAGACATTGTTCTATCAATAGATACATAATATCAAAAACCGTCTAGCGTACGCTCTTATTCATTGATAGCTTTGGTCTTATAGATCTTTCACATTGCATACCTATTATGCAGTTGTTATGCAAGTTTTCTGGGCTTTTTTATCCGAAATACTTTTGGCCTGTGGAATGTTGCAAATTTAAGAAAACATTATTTCATTGTTAAAAAGGCTTTTTTTAAAGAAAAGTTTATATTTTTGTGTCTAGTTGTTACAGATGAACCAAGGTATTCAAGGTAATAATTAACTGTGTCGTTCAGTAAGTTATTGTTATGCATAATTATAGATGAGGTCAATGTGAACTACATGCAACTTTGGGTTGAGTATCACTACGAATGTTTTGAACTTGAAACCGAGCTAAAAACATAGGTAATATACTCCTATCGTAAATAAATACAAAATCATATTACGGCATTCCACATTTGAACTTGAGTAATTTTAGTACATCAATAAAAATAAAAAGAATTTAAGTTCCTTTCTTTCAAGAATGTACCGATTACGGTAACAATTGCATAAAAAAACTTATTAGTTTATGTTTATTTTATTTTACTTGTGAAATAGTCGTGGTAGGCCTATATCAGACTTGAAACGGAATAAAATGACTAATTTTGTGAAAATGATTTATTTTCGAAAAATCCTATTATTGCTCTGCCAAAAGTCTTATTATAAATAGCGTGATGTTTTTTTGTGTAAATTGATGACCGTGCTGCCTACTACTCAATGGGGTGAAAATACACCTCATAATTGTATTACACGATGTTACGGATGAGTCCAAAAATTTAAAACTTGACTGCTCATGCCCCTTCCATAGTAGCGTTATAATTTTTTCATATTTGTTGTATCATGTGTACGATAAGGTTCATGCAAAATTTGAACGAAATATATTCAGTAGTTTATGCGATAATTTGATATTTGTTTATAGATATAAAAGGCTCCTGCTCACCCCCTGTAACGAAAAGCGGGATAATAAGTAAAAAGTATGTTGACCGGACCTCGTGTTGATATTCTCTGAAAATTTGAATCAAATCTATCCAGTACTTTCCGAGATCTTTCCGGACATACATACAGACAAACAGACAAACAGACAAAAATTCTAAAAATCATATTTTCGGCATCGGAATCGTTCGTAGACCACCCTGCAATTATTCTTTTTTAAAAATATTCAATGTACAGTTTTCACTTTTCTACAATTTTATTATATGTATAGATACTTTACTGGATAATGAACAGCTGATCTGAGTGTATCATTTAGAGGTATTTTTTATCTTTTATGAAAACGACTCTTGCACTTAAAAACCCACCCCCTTGTATTGCGGGGGTTTCGCCAACTAAAACCACTTGCACAATGACTCCCAGACTCGGAACAGGCTTTCGTAGATCATACAAATGCTTGTCTCACGCGGGGATCAAAGCCGCGATACGAAAACGTCGTACGGAAACCAGTAAAACTTGAGAACCATTTCAGAGGCGTGGGGGTGATTGTTTATCTGGAGGCAGATAAACAATCTGACTCCAGATTGTTTATCTGCCACACGAGAATAATATAAATATGTAGGTATATATTTTGTAACTAATGTATCTATATCTACAACTCTTGAGCATTTTCTATTTGATTCAGTCCCTGTGTTCATCTATAGGATCAAGATTTAGCATTCGCATTAATAATATCAAAATAAATCATTTGTGAGACAGCTGATGTTTGCTAAAAGTCAGTCAAATGTGAATCGGAGAGGATCAAGGAAAAATATATTTTCGATAGAAAATGGACACCCATCAAAATTTACAAACACCTTTAAAAATTTAACTGCCTAGACATAATGGGATAGACCCTGGAAATATTGCCTGGTGACAGACGGATGAAAACTTCAATAATAATGATGTTTTCTTAATTATTTAATTCAGTTAGATCGATTTGGAAATTAAAAAAAAATATTTCAGACATAACTTATTATTTCGATACTTATTTCATGAAAGATTCCCATCGTTCTTATTTTAATAGAGAGCTCTACTTTAATATAATATTTCTTAGTATATTGCTCATCAGTCAGTCCAAGAATTCTATTATTTTGATATTCCTACCTCCAATATATAAAATATCATTTCTAATTTAAATTCATAGTTCATCTGAAGCAATATCTTTTGAATGTTCATTCGGTTGGATGAAGGTTCACTGAGCGGCCATTTTGTTAGAGCGCTGCATTTTGTATTTAATTTATATTAATTGCTCAACTTGTGTACCGCTGTTGCAACTTTATTTTGTTAAGAGGCTTCTTTTGTTTTCGTCTTGCGAGTTGATTTTGTACGAACTAGTTGTGAAGCAGGTTGAAATTTTTGTAAAAGAGGGAAAATGGTTTAATTTTGGTGTTATGTGTATTTCTAGGTTCGTCCAAGATGTTAAATGTGAAATTTGTTCATAAGGTGCTCCCAGCTGGTTGCTTTAATGTTGATCAGCGCAGTTTTGTAATAACCGGAGGATCCCTTACAAATATTCTAAGGGAAAACAATTCGATTGGGAAAAAATAACAGTATCAGCTTCCGCCATACCAAATATCATCGCAATCGGTCCAACCGTTTGGGCTTAAAGACGTAACAAACTTACAAACACACTCATATACTTTCACATTTATAATAAAACACTGATATCCTTCTTAAGCCCACCGGTCAAGAACACCAGCAACACAGGCACCCAACAAAGTGTACTCCAACAAAAGAGTAACGACTCTACCAGCTTTACTCAACTTAACTTGAATTAACTGGAAAATATATCAGTTTTAAGCTGACATTGTAAGCAAGGTTATATTGCAACTGCGAACTAAGGTAACATTGTTATGAGGAACATTAACTGTAGTGGGAGCATGGCATGAGGCAGATAGTGATATTCTGAAAACATATGTTGTACTTATTAAATTTTCAGCGAACTGTTCTTAAAGGTCATGTGTATACAATTTTTATGAAGGTCTCTCATAGCTGTGATATTAAAATTGCACGTCTTTTGGATGAAAGTTTTCTGTTTTGTAAAACACCTATAACTATTCTGCTAACTAACTACTAAAAACCTATAATTATTATGGCGTAGCAGTAAACTTACGAATCCTACTATCCTGCTAATCTTAATACATATAAATCTCGTGTCACAATGTTTGTCCTCAATGGACTCCTAAACCACTTAACCGATTATAATAAAATTCGCACACCATGTGCAGTTCGATCCAACTTGAGAGATAGGATAGTTTAAATCTCAAGTTATAGTCGCAATTTCTTCTAACCACGCGGACGAAGTCGCGGGCAACAGCTAGTATTATATACGCGAGAGTTTTTATGTATTTGTTACTCCTTCACGCAAAAACCACTGAACGAATTTAGACAAAAAATATTGAACAGAGAGTTTATACCACAGGATAGTTTTTATTTTATGTGCACGTGGAATTAGAACTGCAACCCGTATTTTAAAAATAATGAATGCATAAAACCTTTTTTTGTATTTGTTCATTTACAATCACTAATCATTCTAAAACCACATAACTCTGTATGTTATGTAACGATCAGAATGTTCTGTTAATCCCTTGACAAATCGGCAATATTAATCAAGAGATCAGTATTGACTAGATTTGTTTTAGTATGATCTAGGCTTGTTTGATGCAATTATAATTATTATTAGGCATGAAATACATACGTAAATAAAGCAATAATTTGGTTTGGTCGAAGTTTTGTCTTTAAGTATACAGTGTCGGTCTGCTTGGCTGTGACATCATAGCTCTCATACGGATTTAGCGATTTCAATTTAGTTTGTTGTGTATTCAATGAGGATCATGAGCGAGGGTTCTTAGCTTTATTAGATAAGGAAATTGGTGGCGGGAAAATGGGATATGGAAATCTGATAATCAAGGGAGAGTATCAATTACTACATTTCAGTCTCTGCTATTTTGCTAAATGATGATTTTTAATATGGGATACAGTCGGGGGACTTAATTTTTTTTTGGGTCCGTGCTCGATTTTCGAAACTTTTTCTTTCTTACAATATAAACTTTTCCAACAGTAACCTTTCATTTGTTTGATATAATTACTTGTCGCTTAAACAAAAAAAAATACAACATTTAACAACAGGTTAAACACAATATCATTTTAGGAACTGACTCTATCCAAACCAGAAATAACAAGAAGTCCTCTGTGCCATAACATGCCATTTTAATTCCATAGTTTAATTTTCGGCGATGTCAGACAACCATAAAAATGCAAAGTTCTCGTCATTATAATGCAATTTTATGGGTTGCGGCCACCCGGCACCTAAAGTACCGAAGTCTTCCTAAAAACAACTGTTTTTTAAATGAGTCTCTTCTGTTTTTTACCTTTTTAGTTTAGGTACTTGTTTAGGTTTATTTTTAATTTGTAAAGAGGTATCGTTAATGTTGAAAAATAATTATTTTTATGATGATGATTTAAGATTACAATCTGTTTGAAAGTCTTTTTATAGATTGTCAATTTACATACAAATAAATCATTGAAAAACTTCGTACTCAAATCGACGCAAGACGTGTCGGCAACACTAGTGCCTCTAGTGTATGAATTAGGACCTAAAAACAATATTTACATATTATAATGGAATTCAGTAGAATGAACCTGAAGAAAATTTTGGAGGAGCTCCAAAGTCAAAAAAATACAATCACTGTTACAAAGGAAAATATCAAAACCTCGGATAATACTAACATCAACTTGACCTTAAAACTAAGAAAAAATTAAAAATAATCTTAAAAAAAAAATAGCAACAAAATACCCATTTTGTTTAACATTACTAACTCCACTATTACTGTAGGTAGTACAATTTGTTCTGCAACTCGTAAAAACGTAACTACCGGTTAGCACGGCTCGTTTGACTCATAACACGGTTTATTTCACAACAACGCGACGTCAGTTTCACTAATCTGACGTGTATAATTACTGTGATTTATTTATTTAACTTCTGCTTACGTTTCTTGCAAACAAGGAATGTTTGACGAAAGATATAAATATAAGAGGGAAAGGAAAATAAATAAATGTTTGTGTGGCAAGTAAAGGTGTGAATTCTGAGATAATGGGTGGGAATCAACGGAATACATTTATTAAAGTCAAGATTGCATAGTCAAGAGACTCCTACAAGTGCTAACACTGATAGTGTTTTTCAATATAGTGAAATAACGTGATTTGTCAAAATTAAATATGATTTGAAAATTGCCTATTCAATCAGCTTGAACTCTTGTAAAGATAATCGTGGTCTAGGATCATTGTTGTTTGATTACAGGAAGGAAACAGTGTTGGTTTTATTTATAATTGGATTGTTTGCAAACAAATAAAACTCATTGACGTTACTTGTAAACCTGCCACATTCATATGAAATAAGGTACGCTTGTCGTAAGCAAAGTAAAGTCGAAAATTACCACTGATTGGTCCCGAATACAAAACGTAAGTCAGAGAGGCAGACCCAGACGCAGATGATAGACCAAAATGCGTCCCATCCGAACTAGTCACTCGCGGCTCATGGAACAGACAAGTGGAAGAAGAGGGGGAAGTTTTTGCCTTGCTTTCTGATATTCCGGGTTAGTAATAAAAGTAAACAAATATAATAATAATGTAAGCAAAATACCCCCGAAGAAGTGACCAAATTCACTTAAGCAGAAGTTGTTATTCAAAAAATAAAAGTCCCTTCCGCAAAATTTACTTTGCTTTATACTTACCTTAAATCACTTAACTTCCCATATTATTTTAGCTTCGTCTGAGTTATGGACGATACCTTTACAACGTATTTAAAGTTTAACGTGAATTTTATGGCATATTTTTGATACACATAGTTTATTACTGGTGATTTAAAGATTTTTTATTTGTACTAAATGTGGAAGAGAGACGTTGTTGTACACCGTGTAGTGCTATCTCGCTTCGACAACATACTGCAATAGTAATTTTACCTTACTTTTTACTTCCAAATTAAGACCAATTGGAGCTCACTTAATAATAAGACGTGCCTAAAAATCTCATAACCAAAACCGCCCTGTCTGTCATCAAGTCGTAGACGAAAATTTGAAACTTGACTAAGTTTAAAATTTCCATCTACCTAGGAAAACATTGTAGGGTAAGTATCACGTTTGCCAGTAAAATGTAATGGCTAAGAACATTAGATTTTATAGCTGGCCTGCATTGAATCTAAAAGTGACGTAAAATTGAAACGTGTCACCGAAAGCAGTTAACATTTTAAACTCAAGTGCAGGTAATGTGAAATGTCATCAGAAGTTTGACAAGGGTATATGTAGTAATTCTTTTTAAAGAAAACACACGAATTTATGATTCCAGATCACCTATGACATGAATCTGCATTTTTTTTTCGTTCCTTGAATTATGAAAATTGTTTCTTTCAAATTAAATCACAGGTGTTTTCTTTTTTTCTTTTTGGTCATTTGTCATGGATTCTTTTAGTTATCAAGATGCGTATCTATGAGTAGTTTACACAAAACTATTACAATTTTCCCTTCTATATTCTAAAATTTAAACAAACTAATATATATATCTACATATGTACATACCTATGTACATACGTATCTGCAATGATTTATAAAATGCAGGACACTAAAATAAACAAGCGTTGAGAATGCGTCGTCTCCAGTGAAATCACACACCTGAGTCCGTGGAACCTACCATCACATCTCAAAGTGAGTATATGTGATTGTGGAAGCGAGACGGCACTCTACACCGGAAGTATGCTATCTCTCTTCTACAACTGCAATACAATTTTGAAATATTAGGAATATGGCCCCACTTCGTAACACAGGACTCGTTTGCTAAGATATATGAATTCAGGATTTTGAGTTATACTCCATGAAAGATGCAGCGATCAGATATATGTTGAAACTTTATAGCTGCATTCGTATTGGTAAATTTACAGTCGAAGTTGACAGTCTTAAATATAAGGCAATGGGCATTTCTACAAGAAATGATAAATTTACTACCTAAGTAAGTACCTAGGTACTTACTTTTAGTGTAGTCTAACACAACGACCATATTTCATATAAACTGTTGACTTATGAGAGTCCCATGATATTTAAAATATCATGTGACTTTCTTCACTTAAAAAAACTATAAGTGGTACTAACCTTTTCGTCAAAAAAAGGACATAGAAGAAATCAGTTTTCCATTCAAAAGATTTTCTACTCATTCTTTACTTCAGACATAAACGACATGCTATCCCAAATTAAAAGGACATCAACCTTTTTTAAACTAAACTCCACCACAGCCACTCCATTTCCACCAGTCACCAACAATAATACCCTCATGTAAGGCAACACGCGCTTATAATTTCTCCAGGGATCGAGCCCTGACATAGTGACGTCTAACAAGATGGATATTAATTGTGTAAGCCGTTTCATTTTACGAACTTCATGTTACGTTAAACCGCGGGAAATGTTTATCAATACTCTTTGGTGGTCGCGAATGATTGTTTTGTTTTAAGAATGTACTTACGTTCTTACTTCTTTTGAATGTGTGTGTATTGGTTAGATTTTAATACGAGGGTGGGTTATTAACATAATTATTTGGTCATGGATAGTGAAAATTTTCTTCTGTTTTACTTAGTTTTAGACAAAAGCGCCTTATTTCATCGAACTAGAGTTTATCTTTTGTTAATATAAGCTTCATCTAGACCGTGAGAGACGGTACATTGTTTTGCCTAATGTGGAATTTTTTTTTTCTAGATATAAAGAAACTTATCAAAATCGATTGTGGATGGGAACTCTGTAATATACGTTTAAGTGTATGTCTGTCTGTGGCGTCATGCTCCCGAACGACGACGATTTGTTTTGTGTTAAAAGGTGAATTATGTCTGAGTGATGCTGGACATGTTCGATAAGTTGGGGAGGGGGAGGTAAAAGTTGGAAAGAGTAACTAATGTCTGAAGAAAATGTTCGATTGTTTTAATTTTATCTTGTGTATCATTGTACACAACGTACTATCATCTGTGTTCTATTAAAACTTGAAACAAAATTACGAACACACATTTGACAATCAACTAACGAGTCCCAACTACAACTGCTTAACAAGCTGATATTCAAATGCTTCTGAAACAATGAGATTTTATTATATCAAGACTATCAAATGTTATATGAGACTCAAACGTAGTTTGTGGTTTGACTCAAGCATGTTTGTCAAACTGATGTTTTGAGGCTAGATTGAATTATCTAGAAATAATATACCAGTGTTTGAAAGCATGATTGATTGATGAAGCTTTTGCACTGGATACGCTGTTGATTTAAAAGTATTTTTTTTAAGAAAACGACTGGTGCATTATATATTATCAATAACGTTCAACACAGCCAAATTCAGCACAAGCACTCGTGGATCACACAAACGCGTGTCCTGCACGGGGATGGCACCCGCAACACTTCGTTCACAGAGGGTTTGGCGTGGTAACCACAACCAGTCGACTATCATTAAGCTACTAAAATAACTTAGTTAAAATCGCACAATCTTTCTGGAGTTATGATGCCATGCTACAGACAGACACGTCAAATTTATAACACCCCTTATTTTGCGTCGTGAGATTAAAAAAAGCTTCGAAAGTTTCCAACAAATACATAAGTCTTAATGACTAGCTAAACTCGAATACTTCTATAAAAGTAACATTTCAACTAGTTTTAGCATGTTCTAGTGACGTTTATAATTTCAATGTCGGCGCGACAAGGCTGCGCCTCCCCTAAATACCCACAAACACGCGACGTTCACTTAATTAAATTACTATTACATACTGTTACATGTTTCAATGGGAAATTTGATTCTCTGTCACAGAGAATATCAATAGGATTGACGTAATTAGAGAATTGGTTGTTGTATGTAATGTATATTTCTCTTTGATGAGATCTAGAATGGAGGATTTCAAATGGTATATTATTAGTAAAGATATGCAGCGAGAAAGTGAATAACAGGTTCCTTAAAGAAGGTTCTATTTTATTAACAGTATAAGCTAATCACTTTTACATACAACATTAGGTAGTGTTAAGCCCGCAGGAGTCAACAACTCCTAACCGGATACCCTGGTTAAAGAATTTTGAGAGAGTAGCACAACCTGAAATTTCTTGGGATGGATTTTTTTTATTATTACTCCTCGTGCAATTCTCAATTTTCATGGGTGTCTTTGTTACATTTACAAAGACACCCATGAAACATATATTATGTTATTTTTTAAAGTACTCGTGTTTCACAAAAAATACTTTTATACGTGCGGATCAAACCCGCGACACGTCGTGCACTGTGAGCTCACCGTAATGACCTATACCACCTACGCGTCTATCCATGCAGTCAAATCATCACCATTGTAAAAATAATATCAAGGTTTTGCCAAAAACGGACCGTGTCTCCCCTCAAATATGACGTCATAATCATCATGAATATATTTATGCAATTAAGAAACTTGGAGCGTATTTAAATATGATTGTAATTAAAAGTGTAGGAGACCAAGGGCTCGCTTGGAGATTTTTAGCTACATTTTTGGGGTACCTCAAAAGTTAAACCCGAACTCAATACAGTATCTTTTGGATGGCTGTCTATTTGTCTATGCAAATTTCAACCAAGATGAAATTCTTTCGACACTGAATAATAGTAGGTTAGGTAAAAGAAAAAAATGTAGTTCTTTTTTATATTCAAGTAAATATTTGCTGTTATAAAGTCAATAGTTAAATACACCAAAGCATCATAGAAGATTTAAGTAAACTACAAAAATAGATTGTTTCTAAACAGTTAATTATGTCCGGAACCCTCGGGTTTTAGTTCGGATCGAATTTCCTTTTTATGTCCTTATAAATCTCGAAGATTTTTCTGAAACTTCTTAATGTGCGGTTTAAATATTAATTAACTTTTTGAGCTTCGAATGTTTCAGTAATTTCGCTTTTTCTAAGTGTTCTCATGACTTTGATTGTTGAATAATTACTGTTATTAAAACTTTGTTCTGTATATTCTTGTTCGATATTCATCAATTCTCTAAAAACTGGAAGACAATCGCTTAATTACAATTATCATTTTCATTAATTTCTTCGAGAACTAAACTGAAGTTTATATATTTTTCAAATCGATACTGTGTTTAAATTATTATCATGTCATCATCAGATCCCGAAGTAAAAATATTTTTGGAAGAGAATTTTAAAATCGATATGGCTTTGAATGGACGACATACTCTTACGCAAAAATATCCAACGACTTCAGACCTTTTTTTCTTTTTTCAAGACCGTTTAAAACTCTATCAATCCGATTGATAACAACAGAAAATACGTTTAAGCAGGTTTAGTTAACACTCCTTTACATGTAACAAGGTCATAGTAAGCCAACAGGCACTGACCAGACGCAAGGCAATACAGTCTACTGCCACATTTTAACGCAAGATTCTCGCATTAGAGGAAGCGAGACAGCACTACACATCGAAGAGCAGCATCTCTTTCCCACACCAGCTATAATGAGTAAGAGGTAGCAGGTCCTCAGGGCGTGACTCCCACAACTTTTAACAAACTAACCTTTCTCACGGCAAATCAAAATACAAACATTTGACCTTAATTAATGTTATGTTTATTTTGGCTTTTCCCTTCACCTTTGCACGCAATTAGATAATGAATTTTCTAGTTACGTGATCTGGAATGAAGGACTTTTTGTCTGTCTGTTATGGTGTGCCTAAAGTAAAAAATTGCTTGGCTTGGTCAGGGATTTTGTGAGCCTAGTGTGAGCTCAAAGTCAATTAAAATACAATTTTTATATGTGTAGTGGGCAAATACTATTTACGATTTTTAGAATGATTTTCTTTTCTTTGCTACAACTAGCTATTTCCTCTTTTCTAACAAAGTCTACTGTAGCATTTTTTCTAACAATTTCTGATTAATCTCGTTGCGGGTGGTTTCCGTTTATTTCATTGTAGTTCCAGGCTTACAGGAGTTACAGTTACAGTGACGGGCAAAAGGCGAGGCAAAAAGCAAGGGTGAGTCCGAAAAAAAAGACTGACTTTCTATTAAATGAAACTATGAAACTATTCCTAGAAATTGATTATTTTGTTAACAAGTCATACTTATTAATCTGTTTGATGTACGTTGTTTGTTTTAAATTATAAACTTAACCTTGAATGTCATAAGACTATTATCTTTGAAATCCAGGAATTTCTAACCACTGCAATTTTAAAATTCATCGAAAGTAATACTACATTTTAATAATTCAATTAAGTACGCTAATTGTGAAAACAATGTACCATAGTACCTGTACCGTGAAACCTTAACACAGTACTGATACGTCCAAACAGGCGAGAATATTCTTTAGGCATAGCTTCGTCCTACTTCTACAGAGGCTAAAATACTATTTAAAAACTTACGATTTCTTGATAGAATGAAGAAATCTTTATACAAATTTAAGATGAATATTAATAAAAATGCTTATTTATAACAATTTAAATACTTGTTTTTATAATGTCTTTATTTGGTTTTTTTTTTCTTCTTCTACTCCTTATAACTGCTGTGTGTGAGCTGTTGTCCACAGGCACGCCCGCTATAGATCCAAAATCATCCCACGAAAACATAAAATCAGGATAAAACTATTACATTTGTGAATTCTAATTATAAACTATATGTTTATCGAAGTTTCGTTAAAATCCGTTCTGCGGTTTTTGCTTACAGTTGAAACAAACATCCATACACACAGACTTTCCCGTTTATAATAATAGTAACATAGTATGATTGTAACTCATTACGTCTTATATTAACTGTGGGTAACCTGAAATAAACGAAATATTAATTAAATTTAATATACATTAAGCTTTCATAGTACAGGTACGTTCTACTTAAATACTAAGTACACAAACAAATCAATAACCACCGTACCCAATGCCAAGTTTAACCTCAAGGAATGCCATCAAACACAGGTAACATGCCTTTCAATGCTAACATTTCTGTGAACACAATTATTGCTTAAGAATAACAATGAGTATTGACGTATATGACTAAATAAAGAAATGTTATGAAGTATGAATGACAGTTGTCATGATTATGACGTGGATGCTGAAATTATGAGTGGCAAATCTAAATGAAAGAAACGCATTCAAAAGACAGTTTTTTTGTCAATTAACTAATTTACACTTTAGGTAACACCTTGACGCCATTTTATAGTATATTCTTCTGTTTTTCCATCAGATTTATTTTTGTTCGATACGTCATCACTTAAATCCTAAAGCAGAACTAATGCCGAAGCTCAAACCCTCCGTAAGACAATCATTTGTGTGATCCACGAATACTTTATCTGATTCTTTGTATCTTTTGCTTATTCCTTGAATCTTTGCAAAACTCCCCGTAACACAAGCATTTAATTACTTAATGCGGGGGACGACATCAAAAAAAAAATATTATTATTAAAATATTTGATACTAGCTTTCCGCCCGCGGCTTCGCCCGCGTCGAGGTCGGTTATATCGCGTTTCAAAGAGAACTCTTCAAAAGTCCGGGATAAAAACTATCCTATGTTCTTTCTCAAGGTCAACTCTAAATAAATAAATAATCGCATTTATAATATTCGTAGGGATAGATACCTACATATATAAAAATAACCCGAGTAAATATTAAGCCACGTCTCTATCACCGAACATTATTATGAATATTCTCCAGTTTATCCATATTTTTATAGCGACGCCACATTATCGTGTGTAACCCGAGTTACAAAAGCAAGTCATTAAATGTTCTCCCACAAAACCGATATCACGTTAATTAATACAGCATTTAATTATTTTAGAGATAATAATTATGTTTTAATCATTATTTTGTTCAGGAGATTGATGGGTGGTTAAATGAGATTAATGTTATTTTATGAAGCTTGGTGATTATGTCAAGTTGTGCGTGTCTACGCTACACAGACGGCCATTATGTAGAAACAAACATCAAGTATAAAAAAATAAACTGACTATAACTAGAACTAGAGTTTAAAAATAGAAAAAAAAGTATAAAATCTTACTGGAGTTTATTTTTCTAGATGTTTGTACTGAATCGTGATTCTAATCACGAAACGGCTCGACCGATTCTCATGAAATTTGTGTGCATATTGGGTAAGTCTGAGAATTGGATAAAATCTATTTTTTTTATACCCTGGAACTCTGATATGGCAAAACAACGTCTGCTGTAACAGCTAGTCTAAGATATAACATTCTCGTGTACGATGTACGAAATTGAACTCCTCCGAAAATGCTGTATACCTACATATTCAGTAGGTCTGAGAAGAATCAGTGGAAGTGCCTTTGAAGATCCGGCCATCGCATTTTAGAAGTTCTCAACAAGGCCTCTGCATTTTGGACCTGTACCCCCTGTTGTAGAGTGAAGTATTCCAGTAAGTAAAATGAGAAACAGAATAATATATTTTTTTACGTAACCGCAGTATTTTCCCTCAATCATCATAATTAATTTGTCACATCTATATATTTACACAGTTCACGTACTTGTTTAATTCCTAGCTTGTCTTTTTATACTAGTCAAGTAAATACGTAGTCCTCGTAACTTCGTCCGACTAACTTGTGTAAGCTTTGATACGACGGCTGACTGCTAAGAGAACTACTCGGCTAATGAGCTTACTTAGAAAATAAAACATCACTAAATAGAAACAAAAATAAGATTGAGAAAATGTAAAATCAAAAAAGGTGATACTTTTTTATTAATGAACATAATTATATATTGATATAATGCTATTTTAGGAAAAGAAAATTAAATTAAATGAAATCTATAATTCTATCAGCCCAGTATACCATCACTTTTACCTGTTTTGTCTGTCATGTCTTTTTTATCATCGACATTCAGTAAGTGACTGGCCTGAGAAGAAATGTCGAAATAGAAGTACCTATGTTTTTAATAGTCCTGGGAAACCACTGCCACGTCTTAAAGTAATATTACGAATGTATTACCACCTGCAGTAAGTCGTAAGTATTAATGAACATTAATTTTCAAACAAAATCTGCATATACCGAGGAACGAACCCCGGCCGAATGCGTGGCAACTGACCATTCAACCTCTGAAACGCCTGATGAAATTACATATCTCGTTAACTGTTTTAACTGAAGTTTATAACCATACATTTTTTTATCAATACTTTCGTATTTTACAGCCAGATTTCCTTCACACAATACCTAATAAATCATCAATAAAAAACAATATTTTTCAAAATATAGTAAAAGTCAACAAATCTCTCAAACATTAACGGTTTACAGTGACTTGATCTCATATCAGTGCGCTTGTGCGTTGCTTTCAGCTTTCAGCCTTCAGCCTTCAGTCGGTTTCAGGCGCCGCGCGAGACACACGCGCCCTCTCGCCTCCCGCTGAAAAAGTTCGTGTAACCGGTCAAGTTTTCAGTGAAAGTGTTGTGTTGCGTTCGTTGTTGTGATTTCAATTTGCTTTAAAGGTATGTATGGGAATATTTGTAAGTGGTATTCTTAATGTTTGTTTACGTTAAGGGGTTTTGTTTTATAGTTTAGGTTTAGAAAAAGTACTATAACAGGTAATATCACTGTGTTTTTAAATAATATCGCAGTACTGAGATACAGTAACATTTATTTTAATTTGATTAATGATTTAATAATACTTGGGATTTTGTTTATTTTACATAATGTATTTTGTGAACGTACTTTTAAGTGAAACGTTTTTTAAAAAACTTTGAGCATTAGGTTTTAACTATATCAGGTGAATGGCTGAAAATACACAAGATTGGCAAGGATATAAAGGGAATATACAGGATGGTTTTTCGTAAAACAATTAATAAGACTCACTTCGATAACCTGCTAACCCGATAACGATATATGTACTTGGTAATCTACAGGATGATTCATTACAAGTTCTTTTTGTTGTATTTGCATCCTTGATGAGGAATGATTGCAGAATTAAACTAAGTTCTGATATATTTTTCTGATTCATATCCTTTCAGGATTCTTGTAAGACGATAAACTCTATGAAAGCTGACTCTGAATGCACATAAAATGTTATGACCTTTTCATTATAAAAATGCCTGACAATATTTATGCCGTAAAATAAATATTAAAAGAACATGGGGTTGAAGTAAGTGGGGAAAACCAGGGCAGTATTCTTTGCCCCGTTTGTTTTTTTTTCTTTTGTTGTTTTTTAAATATCCTTTCTTCATATTGCTTAATGAAGTGTTAATAACACTAAAATATTATATCAAATATAATAATATATCAGAAACAATAGTTTTGTAGCCATTTGAGCCGTACATGACCGTCTTAATATGTATAAACTAGCTGTTGCCCGCGACTTCGTCCTTGTGGGTAGAAGATATAAGTTATGATTTATATCTGCCTATCTGCCCTGTTTTTTTCACATTTTCCATTGTATCTTCGCTCTTATTAGTCGCAGCGTGATGGTTTATAGCCTAAAGCCTTCCTCGATGAATGGTCTATTCAACACAAAAAGAATTTTTCAATTTGGACCAGTAGTTCCTGAGATTAGCGCGTTCAAACAAACAAACAAACTCTTCAGCTTTATATATTAGTATAGAGTATAGATTATTGCGTGTGACGTTGTTTGTTCGCGATGGACTCCTAAACAACGTTCCCGATTTCAATCAAATTTGCACAAAGTATGCAGTTTGATCTAAGTGGAAAGATAGGATTCCTTTCATCTAAATTTTTAGCTGCAATATTATTTTCTTGCGAATATCAATGACCGGGTAACTTCCCTTGAAGTTATAAACTCAAAATACTTTAATATTTAATATTTTTTGTTGTAAAACCAGTAGTGCAAAATTGCTACTGATTTATTAAGAATTGAAACCTGATAAGAAAACACAATTTCTTACTTTACTGTACTGTACCTACCTTGTGAAAGCAATGTAAAGGCTGAGACAAAAACATGATGCACTTAAATAGCTGCTTCAGTTATTTACCATCTGTCACAGTTATTGAATGTTAATTGATGGAATAGCCAGCGGGTGTTAGTTTGTGACACAACATTGCTCTTCCCGATTTAATGCGAATGGATCGACAATGACTATGAAAGCTTCATCATTCTTATATTTACAAAATATAATAGGTTTTTTTTCCATGAAATCTCGAGTATTTACATTCAATTATGACAAGGTGAATTGTCCTACAATTGATGCAAGCGCATTTTTGTTTGTTATTGATGGACTTCAATAATGAATTTATAAGATAAACGTTTAGTAGTTTCTTATATTTTGGACTATAATAATAATATAATATATCCTGGGACAGCTCACACACGGTTATCTGATCCCAAGCTAAGCAGAGCTTGTGTTATGGTAACCAGACAACTGATAAACTTACTTATATATTTCTAAATACATACATATTATAGATAAATTACACTCAGACACCAGAACAAATGATCATGCTCATCACACAACATTTGCCCTGGGCGGGAATCGAACCCACGACCTCCGGTATAGCAGTCAGGGTCACTAACCACTAGAGTAACTTTAATATTGCGAAATGAGCACTATTTGTATGATTTGTGTTTTGATGGTGTTTTCGTATGTACTTAAACTTTTTAAATGTCTTCCAATGAGTTCTATTGTATCCCAAAATAGTGTTTTTGATAAAAATTCGCATTGAACGTCGTACTAAAATATTGTACACTTTCAGTAGCAGATTTCGTAGCACTTTTGCTGCGACAAGAACACTACGCTTTCTCGTAGCACTGTTGCTACGAGAACGCATAAAGTGCCATTTATATTGGATTTTTATCTACTTACTTTGCTATTTTTGCATTTTAAACCTTGAAAAATATTTCAGTGTACAAATGTTTAAAATTATGAAAGGTTCTGAATATTCAGCTACTGAACTATTGTTCAGAATTCATGACGTTTTCTGTTAGCTTAATGAACTATTCCAATTATTCGCTTCAGCGGTCTCTCACAAATATTTGTCAAACGGAACGGATTATTTCATTTAAAATGTTTGTTAATGCGGAACTTGGTTACAGGATAAAGAAGTTTATTTCATGCACATAAAGTTGACATTAATATGTTATATTTTATGGAGGCACATAGTTAAAAAGTAATGGTAGTTTCGAAATATTTTGTCAAAAGTTAGGATGTTTCTTTTATGACAGAAGCTATTTGTGCATATGATAAAACAATGTTATTGTTAAGACTTTATTTATGCGTTTTATGTCTCACTCAGTGTAATACCATTAACGCCTTTTATGACGTAGTATGTGAGAATGTACTTGCTTAAAGGATAATTTTCATCATACACAAGATACACATAAACTATAGAATTTAAATAAAATAGAATAACTTAATTTCCGTAAAAAAATCTTTTTCCCAAAAGTCTTCTATTAATACTCAAAACAATAGTAATTGAGATAATAATAGTTTTAGAGAAATAAAATTAACTGTCAAAGACCAATATTTATGTCCTGAATATTGGTCCCCACACTTTTGTTATGAATATAACTTATATGCACTTATCTGAACTACA
The DNA here is from genome assembly GCF_003590095.1 of Trichoplusia ni. Classification (NCBI taxonomy): domain Eukaryota; kingdom Metazoa; phylum Arthropoda; class Insecta; order Lepidoptera; family Noctuidae; genus Trichoplusia; species Trichoplusia ni. Next base: position 92,299 of record NC_039497.1, read on the forward strand.
AACTAACTATATAGATCGTACATATATTTACCCTGTATATCATTAAGAATGGATTAAGTTTATTACCTATTGTCAATGAAAAACTTTTCCAAAAAGTACTATTATGGACTGGACATGTCTGGTGCACGAACCATGGAGGTGGGCGTTAAACTATAAATCAAAGAAGAGGTTGCCTTCGAGAAGTAAAGACGTATATGTACAGATACAATGTGGTTAACTCGATGTATTATGCTTTTCTACTATCTATTGTCATATACATACACTAGCTGTTGCCCGCGACTTCATCCGCGTGGTAAAAGATATAAGTTAGGAATTTTTGAACGGAAGCAGTCGATGATTAATATTTTTCACCGTTTTTTCCACATATCCCATTGTATCTTCGCTCCTATTAGTCGCAGCGTGATGGTTTATAGCCTATAACCTTCCTCGATGAATGGTCTATTCAACACAAAAATATTTTTTCAATTTGGACAAGTAGTTCCTGAGATTAGCGCGTTCAAACAAACAAATTCTTCAGCTTTATATATTAGTATAGATTGACAAATAATCCTATCATATTCGTAATAAAAGAAAATGCAGATCAAACTACTTGGCGAGAAGCACCAAGTACGTATAACGTGTAAAAAGAAAAAAGGTATATTGGAATAATATATATTCAATGTATAAAGTTTTTGAAGAACTTATTTAGCTACGTCTTACATATAAACTCCTTTTTTCAATCTAAAAGTGTTTCTCTATCAGAGATTTGACAAGTTTTCTCTGAACAGTAATAAAATAAATTAACACCAACGTTACGAATATGATTTTATCGAAAAACGTCGTTATAAAAATTTAACAACGGGCTTCGGAACTCGATCATATTTAAAATCGCGTCTGTCCATAAAAATAAACAATTTTCGACAGTAAACTACGAATAAATCCAATATGAAATATTTGGCGTCTACTTTATACGTTTTACTATATTTTATTGAGAGATGCATTGTAGTTATGTAAAGAACCGTATTCTGTTTGAACAGAATGTAGCTATATAGGTACCTGCAATTTGTATACACCGTGATTTTTTAGTCGTCTTACAAAAGCAGCCCAGTTCATGTATCCAATGACTAGAACATGTTCATAATAAAACAATAGGTATTTATGCAATTTTTATTCAATATTATGATGCAATTCGTAGTTTTTTTGAAACACAGCTCTGTTGCGAGCGCGGTCCGAGCCTTCTTACAATGGTGAGGGGCGCGGGCGGCGGCAATTTTATTATTTTTAAGAGTATATTTCAGATTTCTCTTGTTTAATTTTCTTCGTACTTATTATCTTAGTTGATGATAAAAAAGATAATAATCGCGCCTAGGAGTATTTTACGTCGGATACATGAACGGGGCTGCTTTTGTAAGACGACTAAAAAATCACCGTGTATAGTAGAGCAAGAAAGGTCTATCTTACATTTCTCATGTACTCTGGTACTGTTTGTATTATCTGCCCTCGAAAGTATATGTAGTAGCAGACATTGCCATCACCGCAAGAGTAAGTAAAAACATCTTTGACAGTTGAAAATCGAAAGAATTTGAAACATGAATTTAAAAGAACAAAACAAATTGTTTTAAATACTTACTAATATTATAAATATGAAAGTGTGGATGTTTGGATATTTGTTACTCAATCACGCAAAAACGGCTGAACGGATGAAATTTGGCAAGAAAATAACTTTTGAGCTAGAAAAGAACATAGCCTACCTTTTATCCCGATTCCTTTAAGTAGTTCCCTAAGAAAATTTTTAAATATGTGTAAAACAAAAAAAAAGTTAACATAATTATATCTTTTAACCACGCGGATGTAAGCTCGGCCAACAGCTAGTTATTAATAAATAAAAGAGAATCAAGAATTACAACACAAACATGACTATAAAAGCCTCAAACGTTTCCCCTCTTAAATCTTCTAGGAGACAATCAATATCCCTTCGCAGGATAATTTTTCATAAACCCGTACAATACACAATAACCAATATCGGGCACATCAATCACAGTATCCCGACAATGACTGCCTAGGGTCAGCATTTAAGAAAAGATATTTATATTTGCAACTCTACGTCCCAAGGAATAGAGAGCTAAATCGCTTGAAGCTTCATCGGATCTTAATCTCTAGTAATAAGATAGAATTGTCATCTTTGTGTAGCAAGGAATAAAGAGCGAAATCGCTTGAAGGTATCGGATCTTAATCAATTTCGCACGGTATGAATTTGAGAAAAGGGTTAATTTTTCAGCGGTTTTTTTAAATGATGTGCTCGTATCAGATTTATCGAGATCATTTACTAAAGCGATTGGAAAATAATGTAAATCTATGAGAAAATCATGAAAATGATAAATTGCATTCCGATCACCGTCCATTATCTATATAAAATATTTAAAAATATTGTACAAATTCTTGATCGAATACATCTTACTAATACCCTAAAAAGAATCTCAAAATCGTAGCAAAACACTTTTCTTTAAAAATATACAGACATTTCTAAAATATAAATTGACTTTTCCAATATTATGCAGCTGGTCCTTAAACTCTGAAAAACTTAAAGTTTCAGTAAAATTTCTTCAGTAAAATATGCAAATTACTGAAAACACTTTCAATGGAAGGCTGTATTAGCACAACTTAATGGTAACAGCTAACAGCATAATTATCTTGGAGTAACTGTTATTACACTACTTACGTCGTTAAATAGCAGAAAAAGTGTTATTCTGCAACTAATATCGAAAGTGGAATAAGAGACATATTTATTTATTTTAACTTTGAACAAATTTAAAAATTTACAACTATATTAAACTTAATATCAATACAAAATAAACAATACACATAATTTTTCAGAGCGTCAAAAAATACATTTTCATCTCTGGCAAAGTCTAGAACGTGGTTGGCTACATTTCCACGTTGTATGGCAATGCTGATTAGAGGACGATTGATTTAAATATCTATACTTACTAATATATAAAGCTGAAGAGTTTGTTTGTTTGAACGCGCTAATCTCAGGAACTACTGGTCCAAATTGAAAAATTCTTTTTGTGTTGAATAGACCATTCATTGAGGAAGGCTTTAGGCTATAAACCATCACATTTCGACTAATAGGAGCGAAGTCACGATGGAAAATGTGAAAAAAAAAACAGGGCAGGTATAAATCATAACTTATATATTCTACCCACGGGGACGGAGTCACAGGCATTTAAAATAAAATAAAATAAAACAAGTTATATGCACAATGACAACCAGATTTAAAGAGGCATTCGTGGATCACACCAATGCTTGTCCTACGGGATTGAACTCGCGACACACGTGATTTTGCGATAGCTCAATGTCATTCTGCAACTAATGTTATATACAAATTAGCATAAAAGATATAATTCTGCAACAAAAACTTAGCATTAAAATAGCAGAAAAACTGTTAATAAGCCATTTAGCGATAATAGCAGATAATGTGTTCTTTAAGTATTGTGGAGAGTGCTTTTAATGTTATAATTATTTGCGCGCATGCTTATGACTTAGATGGAACTTTTTCAATTAATGTGCTGGTGCTACAAGACACACTATTAAGTGGCTAAATTACTTTTTCTAAGATATATGCACTTTCTAAGCTAGCTAAATACCTTTATATTAATACTAGCTGTTGTCCGCGACTTCGTCCGCGTGGTTAGAAGATATAAGTTATGATTTATACCTGCCCTGTTTTTACCAAATTTTCCATTGTGTATTCGCTCTTATTAGTCGCAGCGTGATGGTATATAGCCTAAAACCTTCCTCGATGAATGGTCTATTCAATACAAAAATATTTTTTTCAATTTGAACCAGTAGTTCTTGAGATTACCGCGTTGAAACAAGCAAACAAACTTTTCAGTTCATATTAGTATATAAATACGTAAAATTTGTTAAAATTCTAAATAGAAAATTAAAAAAGAAATCTTTTGTATTAAAGGGCTCTCGTTTCAGCCAGTACCTCTGTTTCGGAGCACGTTTGAGTGGTTTCTGACATGACGTTCACGCCTGCCATTTATCGGTATCTACTTTTATGTTTCGCTATTACAATACGTTTCGGGGTTTTATTTTTGTTTTATTGACTAGCTGTTACCCGCGGCCGTGTCTGTCTGGATTTTGAGATTATTAGATATGTTTTGTGAGTGATATTTGACTGAGTTTTGTGTGTTATAAGTATGTGTATATTATAAAAAATGGTGAAGCTTAATATTCTGTTCTGCATATTACGTTAGCTGTTATTTTGAGAAATATTCAATATTAACATTGATGTAAACTTGTCAATATTGATTCAGCCGTTTAGAAGATTATTCAAATCACTACATTCATGGTAAGAACAACACAAAACTTTTTTAACATCATGTTAAATGAAGAATTATCTCAAATTCTCCTCCCTATCAATTCTTCTGGCTGATTTATTTCCTTTGCATTCACTCAAAAATAAATATTTGAATGTTACAAGCAGACAATTGTTTTATATTTATTTATATAGATATTTTTACAATAAAACGTTTATGAAGGTCTATATTACTTCTGTTTATAGCCGCGGGAGGGATATTGAACTGATTGGTTTTATCCACCTGAATGGAATGTAAAAATTGGTATTTTAATATATGTATATGTAAATAAAATATTTGTTTTGTTTAAGCTAATTGGTGATTTATGTTCCAAAGATAAAGATGAGATTTGAACAACGATAAACTATCATATTTTAACTTTTTACATTTTTAACATATTGTGACTATCATATTTTTACACAATTAATAAAAAAAAGAACTGAAATTTTGGTTCCGTAATCAAAGAATTAAACGGAAACTATTACTGAAGTATATCTGTTCGTCCATCTGTCACCAGGATCTATCTAATAAACCGTGACTTGAATATTAAAATCCTCAGAGCGTGTGTCGTTTAATTGTATAAAAAAAACACTTGATAGTTCATGTAAAGGTAGTTGGCACTTCAACCACAAGCAAAAAATCCTCTTAGAAGATTAAAATTAAAATCTGTTACAAACCATACAAAAACAGGTTGTGAAGCATTAGACTAAAGGTCTTTGCCAAGCCGCTTGTAATTATATTTCGCAAAAACCCTTAAGGCTTACTCAGTAATCATTAACATACGCCTTTGATATCCAAAATTCAAAGCATTTGGTAATTTTATTAATTTACTTTCACTGCGATCTGAACGAAGAATTTAATATTTTAGTACTTGTATTTTGAATTTCCTAAATTATTTGAAAACTTTTAAGTTAAGGGAGTGTAGCATTTGTTTTTGGTTTAAACTGAACTTTTTCTACTATCATCATCATAGTAATCATTATAACATCATCAGCCTTGAATAAATAATTACTGGGCGCGTCTTTGGTTATACCCAGGGCCGGATCTAGGGGCCCAGGGCCCCGAGGCAACAAGGGAATGGGGGCCCCCTTGTTTCAAGTTAAAGTGTTGTAGTTCAAGTGTTCATTCAGTGAAAAAACTATCGAGCTTTTTTTTAGATGCCTACTTTGGTGATGGGCCTCTGGGGTCGTAGTGGGCCCCTAGGCACTGGACTAAAGTGCGTTATGGATAATACGGCACTGGTTATACCATTCTTATATTATGTCGATTGTCCTTTGCATCCATTCTATGGATTCTACTTTTTTAAAGTCACTTACTCAAATCATCTTCGGCTTATCGGGATTTCGAGGTTTTCTACAATTTCTACATAATTTACTAAAACAACATAAAATTTATCTAAAAAAACAACACAATTTTTCAACATTATATCTTTTTGGGAGGACTAATATTAAAAGCTATTAAAACAAAAAGAAAGCAATCAAGACAAAATGCATATGCCACTGCGAGTATGTATATATATTATAGGTATTTCTACATGCTATGCAAATAAGGAGTTACTTTAATTAATAAAAGACTCAATTTTTCACATCATATTTCAAATTTTACCGATCTCAAAGGTTAACCTGACATTGAGGCGTAAAATATGATTCAAAAAACTTCAGTTAATTTCATTTCTAGTAACAAACCTCCATCAGGATCTTCCAAGAAACGGTTTACGTTACACCAGGTGGGGTAATAACAGTGTATCTTAGACAAAGAGACAATCATTACCGCCTGAGGCGTCGTAAAGTTATACCAAATAGCTAACATTAGCTAACCGTTAGCGAAGCAATAGCAGTTCAGGTAAATTATAGTTCTTGATATAAAAGAACTTTTGCGTTTCTTTAATAAATAACAAGTAGATACCTAATAGTCTTTTTCGATTTTTTTTCGTAATAATATTTTTTTGTATGATTATCTATACTAATATATAAAGCTGGAGAGTTTGTTTGTTTGTTTGAACGCGTTAATCTCAGGAACTACTGGTCCAAATTGATTATTTTTGTGTTGAATAGACCATTCATCGAGGAAGGCTTTAGGCTATAAACCATCACGCTGCGACAAATAAGAGCGAAGATACAATTGAAAATGTGAAAAAACCAGGGCAGGTATAAATCATAACTTATATCTTCTACCCACGGGGACGAAGTCGCGGGCAACAGCTAGTTCACTATAAAGGTAAGATATATGTAGTACAAAAATTATGGATGACAAGTTTTAACCATTTATGTCTCTTTTTTGTGTTTTTTCTTGAAACAAAATCTTAACATGGACAACAGCTGAAGTAGTATTATAGTTTTTGTACTTATAAATGTGTTTATACACTTTGATACGTTTTAATTGATGTAAGTAGTGTAATAAAAGCAGACACAGTATGTATAAATAATGCAAATGTATGTAGGCTAAACAAATGACCCCTCCGTTGTCTATCCGTCTGTTTGTGTCGTCACCAGGATGAATGATCCATGAATAGATATTTAGCCAATACATACGAAAACTTTAGTGTCGTGAGTCCAACTCGCATTGAACGGCTTTTATTCATCACTAGCTGTTGCCCGCGACTTCGTCCCCGTGGTTAGAAGATATAAGTTATGATTTATACCTGCCCTGTTTTTTTCACATTTTCCATTGTATCTTTGCTCCTATTAGTCGCAGCGTGATGGTTTATAGCCTAAAGCTTTCCTCGATGAATGGTCTATTCAACACAAAAATAATTTTTCAATTTGGACCAGTAGTTCCTGAGATTAGCGCGTTCAAACAAACAAACAAACTCTTTCAGCTTTATATATTAGTATAGAAGTATAGATTAGTATAGATTTATTTATATCTAAAAGTTGAAAAAATAGATAAAATAAATATTAAAGAAAGAATTCCCTGTTCATATCAATATTGTATGCAAAATCGGTACACGACTGACAATAGTGAAGGCAAACTGACAATAATAAAAATAAATAGATTTCGTTTTGAAATTCAGGTCTGAACAGACCTTTGAATGTCGGTCAACTGAACGAAATGAAATATCTCGCATCATATGCTGATGAAGCCAAATAAATCACTCACGCGAACTGTTTCACTTGATTTTATGGTCTCGGATTTTGGTTAGGGTGTAGGCAGTGTGAGTTGTGTTTCAGATTATTTTGTTATTTTTTTTGTCAGTAGTTTTGGGGTATTTTTTATTAAGGATTATAGCAAAACTATCGTTTAGGCGGTAAAAAAAAAATATGAGTTGGTTACGAAGGTAAATTATTTGGTATTTTAGTAAAGTAAAATATCTAATTCTACTGTACGTGACTATGTAACTTAAGTCGTCCTAAGCTGCTGGACCGATTTTGGTGATTTTTATAATGCGTTCAGATGGTACCTTGGACAGTTTACATTCAGAAATCAGTGAACTTTGTATGAATATCATTATAACAAACATTTTTAGTCTTGAGCATGAAATATTTACTATAAAATACACAAACCATCATCTATACATATAATAAAATTGTAGAAAAGTGAAAACTGTACATTGAATATTTTTTTTAAAGAATAAATGCCGGGTGGTCTACGAATGATTCCGATGCCGAAAATATGGTTTTTAGAATTTTTGTCTGTTTGTCTGTATGTATGTCCGGAAAGATCTCGGAAAGTACTGGATAGATTTGATTCAAATTTTCGGAGAATATCAACAAGAGGTCCGGTCAACATACTTTTTACTTATTATCCCGCTTTTCGTTACAGGGGGTAAACAGGAGCCTTTTATATCTATAAACAAATATCAATTTATCTCATAAACTACTGAATATATTTCGTTCAAATTTTGCATGAACCTTATCGTACACATGATACACCAAATATACAAAAACCATAATGCTACTATGCAGGGGGCATGAGCAGTAAAGTTTTAAATTTTTGGACTCACCCGTAACATCGTGTAATACAATTATGAGGTGTATTTTTTCCCCCTTGAGTAGTAGGCAGCACGTTCATCAATTTACACAAAAAAACATTACGCTATTTATCTTAAGACTTTTGGCAGAGCAATAATAGGATTTTTCTAAAATAAATCTTTTTCACAAAATTAGTCATTTTATTCTCTTTCAAGCCTGATATAGGCCTACCGCGACTATTTCACAAGTAAAACAAAAGAAACATAAACTAAAACGTTTTTTTATGCAATTGTTACCGTAATCGGTACATTCTTGAAAGAAAGGAACTTAAATTCTTTTTATTTTTATTGATGTACAAAAATTGCTCAAGTTCAAATGTGGAATGCCGTAACATGATTTTGTATTTATTTACGATAGGAGTATATACCTATGTTTTTAGCTCGGTAATGTTGGCGATGCTACTTCAAGATCAAAAAATTCGTAGTGACACTCAACCCAAAGTTGCACGTAGTTCACATTGATCTCATCTATAATTATGCATAACAAAAAATTACTGAACGACACAGTTAATTATTACCTTGGTTCATCTGTAACAAATAGCAACATTTTTTTTTCTTAAATTTTCAACATTACCTAGGCCAAAAGTATTTCGGATAAAAAAACCCAGAAAACTTGCATAAAAACTGCATAATAGGTATGCAATGTGAGAGATCTGTAAGACCAAAGCTATCAATGAATAGACATTATGTATCTATTGCTAGAATAATGTCTACTGATACCTGGGATTTTTCAATATTTTAACGATTTGATCGGTCTACATTCGCCATTATAGAGACCGCACACGTGGTCCTTCCAAAAATTCCTGTAACAATTTATTCTATTCTCTACTTACTTAAAATCTTCTTCTTTCATAGCCTGGTAAAAACAGGGCAAGGAACGAGACTGAATAAGTCTCTGAGATCCCTAAGCCGACGTGGATTAGGAACATATTTTTGGAAATTTCCCCAATAAGGCTGATAATAGCGTGTAGCTATCAGCTCTTACATCCGTCATACAATGTCTGGAAAATTCATTTTGGCTGTTGGTATCGACAGCGTAACCTCATAACCAACCTCATGTAGTCTTTATTTAAGTTCCATTTATGCAGTAGGGATGACGGTAGGTATTTTACTTCAATGATCGTCAGGTAGGTTAACGAATAAAATACGTAATTTTTCTTTGTAAATTGGTAGAACTCATGCACATGAAGTTACTTTATGTTCATATTTTGTTTTGTCGTAACCTCACAAATTACACATATCCTATACTTTGGATTTTTGTCATCGTCAATTTTTTTAAAAAAGGGGTGTCTGATATTTTTTATTATCACGCTATTTATTTATCAGCAATTTAAAGGCAAATCATGATCAAAACACCAGGGGGCCAAGATAACACGTTTAACAACTTTTTTATTTTGGAAATATTCCAAATGTTTGTGAGGAAGATCAGTTTTAATAATAGGAGGAAAATCAAACATAACGTGTTTCAGGAAACCGTTTATCGGGGTGCAATTTTGCAAAATCTTATATCTTATGACACTATGTAAAATCCACAGTTACCGAGCCCGACTCTCACTTCACCAGCTCCGTCCACAAAAATAATTTGACATCTTTTTTATATCGTCAGAAAGCATCGTGTGTGAAAATAACAACTGTCTGGCTATCACTTTTCCTGAGAAACAGGCAGGTTACAGACAGACAAACGGTCACCGGGGCCTCAGTAATATGGTTCTGGTTCTCTTTGGTTACAGTACAATAATAATTTTATGATACCTCATAATCACTGTCATAATCCGTCTAGCAATTTCAGGTGTAGGCCGGCCCAAGAAGTGCTCGAAAATCATAACCCACCCAATTAGTAAATGGAAAATTTCGAAAGTAAAACATTTTTAGCAGAAGTGCTAAGACTGAGTTATACCTTCTGTTATTTTTTCCTAATTGCACCCCCCCTCCCCCATTTCTAAACGGCTTGATTTGTCAAACATGTCTAAACGAACACTCGCACATAATTCACGTTTAAATTAAAATAATTCAATTCGTTCGGAACCTATGATGTCACAGACAGACAGGCAGGCAGATATGTCAAAGTTATAAACCCCTCTTTTTGGGATTAAATAAGAAAAAGTCATTAAAACAGCTGTGAAATATTTGACACCAGGATAGTATCGTAAACGATGAAATATGTTTGATTCAAACATTTGACAGTTTTTGGGCGGCTCAAGATTCATTATAATTTAAGCTTAAAATATAAAAAAAGTGTTTCATTTTTAATATTGCATCACATTTTTGCTGTGATCGTTATTATTAAATTTCATAGTTTTTCACATCTTGAGAATCACGCAGACAAAGTCGCGGGCAACAGCTAGTTATACATAAACATATAAACAGATTTCAAATTACCTTACTCAATATTTTCTTAACCATTCTAATTACTATTCAGTCCTAACTAGATCTAGAAATATGAAGAAAAAAGATCTACAAAAATCTAGACCGAAAACAGACCAACGAACACACGAAAATAAAATTATAAAGTCGGTATGAGCATTAAAAATTTCGCCCTTTTTAAAAATTAAAAAAGAACATAGAATATTGTTTTTTTTTTTTTCGTTTATTCCAAAATGGAACACGTGTGAAGAATGGAACAAAGAGGTTTGAGACAAAGAGTTTGATAAGGTGTCAAGGTAATGTAGTGGAACATATTTTGATTAATAGTTGTATGGTTAAATACCTTATTGCAACGTTAGTGCAGTAGGCTTTGAAGGAGATAAAAGTGATTGTTTTGGTAGTGATTGATCGTTCTAGCAATGTTTAGTTAATTTAAAATAAAGAAAATTCTATATGAAAGGTATTTTTAATTAAACTTGCACCTGATTAGCAGCTAAGTTAATCTATGTAAAAGATCCGGACTGAGAAACTTATGTGAATATCACTTAATTCAAATAAATAACAGGTTTTTATTTTATTGACAAATGTAATTGTTGGAAACAATACCGCCTACCCCCATTAGCAATATGGGATTATATTACAGTTGTTGATTAAAAAGTTATATTAAAAGGAAATAGTAAAGAAACAGTCAAGTGAAAATCAGACTCCTGGGACAACGGGGTCCGTATCAGTAGGAGAAAACTACTTTTTAATAAAAATGGTCACCCATCAAGTTACCAACCGCGATTTTGATTAAGCATTGTTATTTGTTGTTTTAGCGGCAACAGAATTCATATGTGAAAATTCAATTGTCTACCTATAAAGGTTATGAGAAACAGCCTGGTAGGATACCGTTTTACTACTTTGAGTACGGGACCCTAAAAAGCTAGGTAGCCATACTACCGAGTGCCAGCTTATAGCTTCAATTAATGACTGCATAAAATAGTCAAGAGCTTGCGAGCTCAGCCATAAAGCATCAAGATATACGATCCACTTTACAATATCATGTTATTTTATGTTTTATATCATATTTCATAAGGTTTTAAATTACGTAACAAAAAAATTAACAGTTAAAAATCGTTTATAATAAAGAAAAAAAAATCCTTTATACTGTAAATTTACTAGCTTGAACCGAAAAGTAACAAATATTTTAATTGAAAACCGTGCTATAAGTTTAAATAGCTTTTGCTTATTATCATCTCGACAATAGGGATGATGACTGGGTATAAAAAGAAAAAATCTCATTAGTCCCTCAGTTAGATAATTGAAAAGTATGAGACACGTATTTTTTCCTTTTTCAGAAAAACTATAATTGACAAAGATTAACTGCTTTAAAGTTTAGGAGAGGGGGCTTGTGACGATAGAGTAAAATTTATACTCAATCGTGACGTCACGTGTAAGTTTCATTCACTGTAATTTGGTCAATTTATGTTTGCGGGACAAATTAAAAAATACGTATCCATTTTTTATACAAAAATCTACAAGACGGACACTGCAAAAAAAAAAGCCATCATCCCTATTATAATATTAAATATAAAAAATCTACCTTCTTACCTACCATACCTAGTAAATGGTAGTCACCTCACAAATACTTAATTAACCATATCACTGAAAGTTGCCTTCATTACCCAACCGCTTCATAAAACTTGAAACTTCCCCATACAGTTGAAAAATTAGTATTCCAGGCGCATAGTTAGTACTCTATGTTTGGAACACCATGCAGGTTGCATGTTTGAAGCAATTATGCAGATTCCGGCCACCGTCACAGCGAGACGCGTGAACCGCGATACATGATTCGATTTACGTGAAGGAAGCAAATAAGATCAGAGGCTGCATAATGGGTAATGGAATTAAATTCTATCGAACGTTGCTCTAGAAATAAAGGTGTTTGTTTGTGTTTTTTGGGTTAAGTCACTGTCTGTGTACAAGCTTTTCTTGACTTTCACTAGTCATACAGCTGAGCTTTTGCTAGAAAACGAGAAAAAAAGATATTACTCATTACCTTAAAATATATTTTTTTAACAACAAATTTAGTCAACCGATCCCAAAAAAAAACGCTACTGAGCCAAACTTGCTAAAATTTTAATACGGCTAAAATCAACAAAATCGCTTGATTCAGTGCGAAATGTTTTAGTTAAAAATAAAAAAATAAATAACGCCAAATTGAGAACCTTTTCCTTTCCAAAGTCTTTTGAAAAGTAATAGGCGATAATAGATATCTACATGTATAATTCAAAAGATTTTGACGCGAGCTACGTAGGTAGGCTCAAACAAACATACTACCTACACAGACCTCATACATAGCCCATACAACATTTGAATAGACGCGTCACATACCAGACATGTGCGGTCAATCAAACCGCACAGCTTTGATTTACCAAACAACTGGTGCCCGCTATACCGATCATTAGCAATAGTTTATGATTAGTGTTGGGTTATTAAATCAAATTATGATGTATGTACTTATGAAATTAATTATTTTCTCGGTCAATTGGTCTGTAGTTGTGGAGTTCGTCGCACCCGGCAAAGGATGGGCGATATCGGTGTAGTCTATATCTTTTTTGAAGTTTATTAAGTACTTTTGTAGCGTAAATTGTTGTAAGGTAATAATGAATTTTGATTTTTTATCATTAGCTTGTCATCATCTCCAAATCATCTCTGATTTAACATAAGAAGGTTGGTTAACGAGCATTGCTTGGCCAAAGATACTGTTTTTAAAGCCTGAAAGATAAATCGCCCCATTAAGAAAGTGGAAAGCCGTGATAGAATGGCTAATAACTTGACGAAATCTCCTTTTAAAAACGGTTAATTAACTTAACTAGTCTTAGCAGAGTCTTCAGTCCTTCCATTGGACATCGTTGTGGATCCCATGACCAACCTAATTTTGACCCATTGTGTATTTTATTGCCGCAATTAAAAAAATAATAAAATCGTGGTAAACGGTTGTCATTTTTATGCATAAGTTATTTTGTGCAATTCTGACCCACACCTGCCCAGATTTTCCAGATAATTCACCCTCATCTTAAATCCTGCTGAACATTAAAACGATAAACAAAGCATGATTACAAGTGCTGATGTACTGAGTGCTAACACAGATATTATCCGGTCCATCATGTGTTGACTACCAATCCCCTGGGATTTAGCACAGCGTTTTCCTAACTGAGCTTAACCACATGCATTAGCTGTGGTCAACACAGCCTTGTTACATAGTGTAACACTGTTCTACATACGAACAGGGTTGGAAACCTAATACGAGTTACCACAGTGACGTATGAGCAAAAAATAGATGCAAAATTCAGCTTCAAATTCTGGTTTATCGATATTTTTTTCTATTTTTAGGTTGCCGTAACCAAGGGAAAAATGGATCTCTATTACTATGGTACCGTTGTCTATCCCTCTATCTGCCTGTGACCAGGTTGTGTCTCACCGTGATAGATAGATGCTTTTTACAGGATATTTGTCGGAACCCTCAAGAATTCCAAGTCGCATTTGACTCCTTATTTTTTCGTACAAGCTATAATTTGATTTCATGATATTTTTTTGAATTATATGTTAGTTTGACCAAACTTGATTATTTTGATTTTTCAATTAGACGAAAGCTGGCTAAAATGTTTCAGTATTTCGGTAACCAACACACATATTTTTTTAATAAGTATTTGTATAAAGGATCCCGTGCCCTAAAAAATGGTTGTTGTTTTTATTCAAATCGACTTTTTTGTTTTGCCTTACGTTTCTGTCAATAGTGTTTATTTTTTATGAATATTTGCCGGTGTAGGTACTTGACTTACTACACTTGACGTCATTTGGTACCCCGAATTAGTCCTAAACCAAATACATAATGGAGTAAATCATACATTCTGTATCCACCACAGGCACATGAGCATCCTACTAACAAATTCTAACATTGTGGTCTAATAGTTTATGTAAGGCTCATCCACAAAAACCGCTGAGCAGTTGGATAATCTAGCTGGTACTGACTGAATTACTGAAAATCTGTGTATAGAGCATAGTCGATAGGTTTTGATGATTGGTTGTTGAAGCTGTTGTGGTTGCTCAATACTGTAAAGTTTGAAGTTTGGTTGACGCTGTCGGATAAATCTGTAATATTGTTCGGAGATTAGTGTTTTACTGCGGCTGGACTTAGCTACAAGCCTGAAAACTAAACAATATTGAGAAAAAGAATGAACTTTAAGCAAAATCAATGTAGGATGTATATACACCGTGATTTTTTAGTCGTCTTACAAAAGCAGCCCAGTTCATGTATCCAATGACTAGAACACGTTCATGATAAAAAAATAGGTATTTATGAGATTTGAAAAAAAAAATGCAATTTATATTCAATATTATGATGCAATTCGTAGTTTTTTAGAAACACAGCTCTGTTGCGAGCGCGGTCCGAGCCTTGTAACAATGGTGAGGGGCGCGGGCGACGGCGTTTTTATAATTTTTAAGAGTATATTTCAGATTTCTCTTGTTTAATTTTCTTCGTACTTACTATCTTAGTTGATGATAAAAAAATAATAATCGCGCCTAGGGGTATTTTACGTCGGATACATGAACTGGGCTGCTTTTGTAACTAAAAAATCACCGTGTATATAGGATAGGATAGTTATATCAGCGATCAGCGATGATAACTTACTCGATAGCAAGCAATCTTCGCTATTTATTGATGGTCAAAATAATGATTAAGAAGTAAAATCTGGTGAAGAGTGCTCAAGTCAAGATAACTTTATAAGTAAAAATTTGTTTACTGCTGCTTCTCTTAAATAGCTTTATCTTGCCTTTGCTCATGCTGTACAAAACATTCGTCTAATCATTATGAATCATGTAATTGTTGTAGTCCACAGATTCTCCTTTTCATATCCTGTCATCTAGTTTATGCGGTCTTAACACGCAAAACCGCAAATCTCGACGATATACACAATGAAACCGCTAAAAAAATGATAATACCTGCTAATGGGAAACAAGCTAAACCTACAGAAGAAAAAATAGACAAACATCGCCATGCAAAAATGGAACTTAATGATAAAAGAATAGAGACGAAAAGAGCACAAACTGTTGAATGTGAATAAGTCGAAGTGTTAGGATTTTAAATTCAAAATCCCGAGGTTTAACTGCGGAATAAATGTAAGGCTTTATTTTGAAAAAAGTAGGAAAAAGCAAGGTTTATAAAGAGACAAAGATAAATATCATTGGTTTAGAGAGTGACGTAGATGATTTATTTTAAAAACTCTGTTCTTACTTTAAAAGTCGGGACACAGCAATATCTTGTAAGATTGGAAGCCAATAATAATGTAAGAAAAAGTTTTATAGATGTATGCAACTAAAATCTTTATAAAAAAAATGTTGGTGGCGAGAATAACAAATGTTCAAAGTACATCTAGAATTAAAACAGTGACGGATGACACAAATTCAACGCCTGACCTAAGTTAAGATTGAACACGTGGTTTGTAGTGCATTCACTCGGCTATCCAATCTATGCTATATAATTATACACTCAACAATATTTGATTACCCCCAAACAAACCAACATAATCTAAATTAATTAAAATTAATTATTTGTTTACCATCACAACTGTCCAATACGGTAACCACAACGTTATCTGTTTTGTGGATACACCCGACCACAAACACAACTGACATTCAAATGCGTGTGACGTCACAGCCCCATTGGGAATAATGCGTTAATTTATTGTAATTAGATTTTATACAAAGTGTGACAATATAGACTTGGTAATGAATTGGTCAGTACAACTGTAATTCGTTGACATAAAACTATGATGGATAGGATTTTAGCGTGGTTTATTTGTTCTGACGCCCTTTCTATGGAAGTTGACGCAAATAACCGCTGCTCAAAAATAACTTCTCCCATACTAACGCAGTTGAATCCTTGGGAAGAGGGAAGATTCGCAAACATTCAAGTCATTACCAATGACTCCAGTTTAAAACTTTGTATGTTCTTCACAATGACTTGATCATCCGATCACTACGCTGACGCTGAAGTTATGGGCAACTACAAAAATCGTTTTCCTTAGTATTATATTCAAGGGAACAACAATCAAAATAATCCATGCATGTGGAAAAAATCCATCCAAAGAGATCACAAAATAAAATTGCTTACTTCAAAAAAACGTCTTTTATCCAAAACTTTTTATTCAATTTTAGATTTCCCAAAAAATCACTCCTTTATAAAGCTTATCACGCTGTCGATGACAAAGAAACACTATCACAGGCTCTAAGAGATGATTTACACTGTTCGCAGAAAGGCTCTATTTACTGAATTTAGGATAATCAATCAATTTAGTTAGTGATTGATGATCCTAACTCTAAACTTTTAGACTTTGTCTATTAATTTTAAAATTCATCGCTCGGTTATTTTGAAAAGCAATGAATCAGTTTAAGAGTTCATTGTGAAGGTTTTTTGTAGATTTTTTATCTTATCGGGAAGATTTTCAAATATTATTATATACGAGTAGTAAATACGAGTTTAGTAAGATAAAAGAAAGAAATCTTGCTGAAAAATGTTGAAATGACAAGTTAAAGCACCAATGACTTAAAAAATAATATCGTGATCGTATTACGAAAGTACAGAGCTGTGTTTTTCATTGTTAAGGCTAACATGGGGCTTTCAATTTTCTTTAAATCCCAAATTTATTTAAATCCATGTGAACAAAGTAATTAATCGCTAACATTTTTTTTTTGTTAAATTTATTCTGCAAGTAGAATATACCATAAATTTTACTTGACTTTTTGAGAACGCTGGAGTTGACATTTCTTGTCTGACTATCCTGAGAAGAAATGACCAAAAAAACTCAGGGGTGCTCTTTTAAAGACGTGTAACTTTGGTTTTCGAATTCTCAAAAAAAAACACTTAATTTACTCATGTTCTTGCCAAAGCTTTCATATTTTTATCTATCCTCCTTTATATATTTTGTTGTCACACAATGATTCCAAGTATTTCGTTTTCCCTCCAAAAGTTCGTGTAAACATTGTGATTTTCCATTATTTCCTTCCCGAATGTCACAATACATTAGCATTCTAATAACTGTACGACAAACCATAAGTACTGAAAACATCAGAATTACTTCCACAACATTAACCTGTGAAGACCCATATATCATCAAAATATGGACGCATCAAACTCCAAAGCAATTTCGACTTTACCATCATAAATTTAAAGCGGACAGTTACAATGCCATTTCCGTATTTCCTCAACAGACTGATTCCCATACATCACGCGTTTCACGAAGTTTGCCGAAGTTGTCCGAAGTTTTCCGATGTTCTGGAGTTTTGGTCCTATTAGTATAAGTTTGACTATCAACGTGTTTCGTCCAAATTAATTCCTGAGGGAGTGTTATATTCTTGCAGTTTAGTGAAATGAGTTCTTGTTAGTGTAAGTACACGCTGAATTTGTCAAAATAGTCGACTGGGCCATGGTTATGCAAGCAATTTTGAATTTTGGGCAGACATTTTGAAATTCCGAAACTCCTATCAAAGAAGTTGAACCCGTGGGCTGTCGTAACTGAAAGTGCTGATTGTTATGAAGGATAGGGATATTACGATGATAAATATAAGTGATCATTTCGAATGCTGTTCGAAAACTTGCTTAAATAAATCTCTAATTTCGAAGACAAATTCAATACGTTACTGAGATTATACATCATTATTTTCTTTTAAAACTAGCCTCGTACCATAATCATGTTTTAAAATTGTTGGTTTAATATTATACCACAAAGTTTGTTGTGTTTATTCCATTACCGCCTTGACGGTAGAAACTTTAAGAGAGCTTTTTTCCGCCGCGCAATGTAATGAGTTTCCACCGTCTATCGACAGGCTTTCGATACAAAAAGGCGGTTGCGGCAAGTTCAGCGTACATAATTAATACTTCTTGGTTAAGATTAAAAATACGCTTCATAGTAATACAGATTTTTTTTGGCGAATAAAACTTGCCTTCGCATAGTGTATTAATAATGTTTCGATTTTATAGTAGACTAGTTGTTGCCCACGACTTCGTCCACGTGGTTAGAATTTTTCCCGTTTTTTTCCACATTTTCCATTGTATCTTCGCTCCTATTAGTCGCAGCGTGATGTTATATAGCCTATAGCCTTCCTTGATAAATGGTCTACTCAACACAAAAATATTTTTTCAATTCAAACCTTCTTCAGCTTTATATATTAAGTATAGATAAGTGCCGAAACAAGTACATTTAATGTTCCGTTATGCCCAGATGGCAATCTGACACGAAAGTATAGTGTGCCTGGTTAGGAGCTACATTTTTATCTGCCGTCCGAAACACAAAACAGTGATAAACAGGTGTAATTACCCTCCAAGAGTAACTGGAGTCTACAAGATTCAACGGGACCTCAAACCAAATCCCCATCTACATCACACCATTTTAATACAAAAGTTATTTCAGCTCCCTAATACATGAACCATAAGTCATTAAAAGCACAAAATGCTCAAAATTCTCTAAACACATAAATAATTTGCTTATATAATACGTCTACTACTAATTTAACATTAGTTGTGGCACAAGGACATTTGCTCAGAACGTTAGACCTCACGTCATCTACTAAGATTAACGACCATGACACGACTGTTACAAACGAACATGAATTCAATTTAATTTAATCTGTAAAACAGTAAAACCATTTTAAATTTACCTATAAATTGATTCCCCGTTTGACCCAAAAAGTATACAGGGCGTGAAAAGCAACAGTTGCATTGCGAGTGCGAATGTTTTTATTTCATCTCGCAATTGGCGTGGATCAGCTACAAAAGAGGTCGGATGTCCATAGCGGAATGTTAAACAGATACATTTAAAACAATTGAAATTGTACTAATAGATGATTTCATCGATACTGGATGCCTCCTACCATCGTTGTAGAATGAGATGCCGCTCTACACGTCTTGGTTTTCTGTCTCCCTTCCACAGTGCAAATGTTGCTTTGAAAGGTAGTGGAGGTTGTATTTTATATTTCTTGTTTAAACTGTTTTTTGGGGAAAAAGGTAACAATGTTAATTTATTTGCTCTTGAGAATCGAGAGCGGAGTAAGGATGTTTATTAATAATTACAAGTACATTCTCGTAAACGTAATTCATTAAATAATTCCAAGAAAAGATTTTATTTTGAGTGCTCGAAGATACGGAAATAATGTCCGTTCCGTTTGTATTCATCAATATTTAAATAATCTAATTATTTATTTTAATGAACATAAATTTGTAAGTAAGCAATTAATGAGTCCAATTAATTGATTAATTTACGTTTATTGATATTATTTGTTACACTAATGGCTTGAACAGTTTTATACAACACCAAAATTGAAATAACGTTGAATATTGTAAATAACGATGAACTTTGAAACCTAAATATAAAGCCTTAAAGTTCAAACTCCCTAAAATTTATTTTCTCGGAATAAAATAATTCTTCTTGCAACAAAAATATTTCTTGCTGTGGATTTTAGTACAGCTAGGAAATGTGTAATTCTACAGGTTTCACAAGAACCCCCTGCTCGTAACACACAAGGGATTGGAGGTTTTTGTGCGGGGTCCGCACGCTCGCCACAGACCCACACAACACAATATTAGTCTCAGCTACTTGCTTTACAAATCGTATGGATTCAGTTCTTTGTTCGTTTTCTACTAAAGTTTATTTAGAGGCATTGAGGCTTTGAAGTTTTTGATCGTAACACCAGCCACGAGAGCATTCGAAACTTTTCAACGGTGGAATTCGTTCAGAATTACGTTATCACGAAAGATCTAGCTAGATAATCTAGCTTCCGGGGTGCTAGCGTTTTTTAAATTCTTATTTTTGGTTTCGATATTTCTTATCGGGATTTTTCCTTCATCGATATCATTAATTTTAGGGACATTTGGAATTATTTGCAGCAATTTTACGTGAAAGCTATGATAACAAAAAAATATACTTTGCAAGTCACCTCTCCTAGTTTATCGAATACCTACTACTAAATTTTAATAGTAAAACTAACCTCTTTTCATCACATGAGGTCATAGACTCATTCCTAAGAGACCATGTCGTAGAAAACGTTAATCCAATAGAAAACATCGTTAAGGGTTCGTCGACCGGAGACCAATCCAAAGAATAAACGCTTTCTATTTCCTCCCCTACACTCCAAAACAAATTGATTACATAATTAATTCCTTTTACAACTTCGAAAAATACATCATCCATGCATGAGTTAACTACTTCCTCATTCTGAACTACTGGAGAACTTTCTTGATGGATGCTGATGGAATGTCAGCCATCGAAAGTATTATTCCGGTCATTCCGGCTTTCACATCGTCTATTAATCAGAAAATTAATTTGTTCGAGACATTATTATGGTATGTTACGATGTTTGCTTTGGTTTTCTTTGGCTTGTCAACTACATATTTGATGGTGTCATGAGCCATGATGTTATTCGTATTGTAAGTTATGTTGTTGTACTATATTATATTGATACTACTGATTAATAAGTGAATTTATGTCTGGGATAAGTTATAATTGAAAATCATTATGTCATGATAGGTTCATGCTTACCTACAAATATTACAAATGTCACAGTTGCTCTATCTGTAATATGTCCAAAAAAACCGTAATCGTAAACCGTTCTTGGTGCAGGGTAAAGTTTTATATCATGAAATATAATACTTTAGCCTGTAAAGACGTAAGACGAGCCACAGGAAGATATACTAGTCATACAATGTTCTATTCTAATAAACTATCTAAAAATAGTCGTTTAATTATAAAAAAACCCTTGAAATTATTTGACCAAAGTAACTGAGGTAAACTGAAATCATTTGACAAAGCAATTTGGTCCATCTGGCAGTCTCGTGCAACGACGGAAAATTACTGAGCCCATTGTGCAAAATTTCAACATAATCTTCGATTTTACGGAGAATTTGACTGAAGATGTTACCCTATAAGGGTTGAATAAGTTACAATGCTTTTGAACAATTCATGCGGCCCGGAAATATGTTCAGTAAAATGTATTATTATTCTTTCGGGTATAATTAGGGCATCTTTTGTTGATAGAAGAAGAAATGGACTTGTTTAATATTAAATACATTTTTATTTAGAACAGCAGGCTATGAAGTTTTTTTAGAAATGACATTCTGGATAGATGCGATTAAAATCACTAGATCTACAGTTAAATGTTTCTAATGCTCTTTTGTAAACGATCTGGAAGAAATGACAATTTCATTTAAAAATAATTTTAATGCAATGACCCAAACGATTTTTTACTATACAAGAGTCACAATTGAAACCAATGAAGCATCGAAGAAAATAAGAGCTAAATCTAGTCAAGGTTAAATAAAAGCACCTTCTATATATTTTTTTTTGAAATAATTCCAATTCAATTGATATAAATTGCGATTTACCACTATAAAAGAGTCAAAATTAATACCAATTAAAG